>NC_034610.1:49330766-49367369 GCF_900095145.1 Mus pahari | reverse complement strand
GTAGACCAGGCTGGCCTCGAACTCAGAAATCCGCCTGCCTCTGCCTCCCGAGTGCTGGGATTAAAGGCGTGCGCCACCACGCCCGGCTCTGGGTTGTCTCTTAAGTCACAAGCCAAAAGGGACATCCTTCCCCAAGTTGATCCTTTTACATACGTCATCACAAATAAGGAGAATAACTACTAATATAGTAATTTGAGATAAACTAATGAAGACGGGTGTATAGCATTAGAAATGTTTATCTATCCCCCAAGAATTGCATAAATCCACTGGTGTGGCATACAGAAAGCAAGTGGTGTTATGTTGACCAGGATGCATGGTACCACTAATGCTTTAGGAACCTTTTTTTTTTTTTTTGGTTTTTCAAGACAGGTTTTCTCTGTGTAGCCCTGGCTGTCCTGGAACTCACTCTGTAGACTAGGCTGGCCTCGAATTTAGAAATCCACCTGCCTCTACCTCTCAAGAGCTGGGATTAAAGGCATTCACCACCACTGCCCCACATTAGGAACCTTTTTTTTTTTTTCCTGAAAGTTCAATCTTAAGGAGATAACATTGAACCTGGATCTCTGATGGTACCCCTGACTTGGTTGGCCCAACCAAATGCCCAGCTTACATTTGGAACCAGTGATTTCCAACCTTCCTAACGCTGCTGACCCTTTAATACAACTTCTTATATTGTGGTGACCCCCAACCACAAAATTATTTTCATTGCTACTTCATAACTCTAATTTGGCTTCTGTTATGAATCATAATGTAACTAGCTAATATGCAGAATATCTGATGAAGGTTGTTCAACCCTCCAAAGGAGTCATGGCCCACAAGTTGAAAACCATTGCCTTGGACAGATAAATAGTCTGTTTAAAACCAGTGGACCAAGTTTTCTACTTACAGTCAAAGATCTTTTTGTCTGAGATAAACTTTCTACCATTTCACATCCAAGGATGCTGACACACTTTAAAATATACTGGTTCTGAACTGGGGGAACAGCTCAGTGGTAATGTGCTTGCTTTTCATGTACAAGGTAAGAGTTTCAGTTCCCAGTCTAGAGTGAATATAGCACAACATTTGAGAGCTTTTCCATGGCGCCTTCTATCTTGGTGCCATTGTCTCTCATTATACTGGGCCATGCACTTCACATTCTTCCTGTGCCTGAGATGTGCTCTGCTGTTGCTATTTGCTGGCCGACCTGCCAGCTGCTTCTCTTCCATTGCCTACCAAAACCCAACCCTTAAATCAAGATTCATGTAAAGCAATCCATGTTTTCTGAACTGTGTTTTCAAAAATTAGTATTTCTCCTTCATTTCCCTTTGTTTTTAAATTTCTATTTTATGTGTATGGTTGTTTTACTTGCCTGGGTGTTTACATATGACACACATGCATGCCTGGTATCAGAGGAAGTCAGGAGAAAGTGCTGAATCCTCTAAAACTGAAGTCTCAGGCTGACATCACGTGAGTCACCATGTGGGTACTGGAAATTGAATCCAGGTCCTGTAGAAAAGTAGCCAGTGCTCTTAACCACTATGTTATCTCTCCAGCCCCATTGTTTGTTTGTTTATTCAAGACAGGGTTTCCTATAGCCCGAGCTAGCCATAAATTTACTTTGTAGCCAAGGATGACCTTGTACTTCTGACCCTTTGGCTTCTGCTTTCCGAGTGCTGGGATTACAGGTAGCAATGTCTGATTTATACACTGCTGAAGGCAGAGCAGACAGCTTCGTGTATGCTAGACTAGCCCTCTAACTCAGCTATATTTTCAGCGTCCCAAATTAATGTTTCTGCATTTTCACATATTTTGTGCAAATGTGCCTAAATGAGTTCTCAAAGAAGAGAAGCAGTTGAGACGGGATTAAATTGCCAAATGTTAGTATGAGAGCATTCTCAAGAGGGAAAAAAAAAAAAATGGAGGAGCTGGAAAAGGCTGGAAAAGCCATCAGACTATGATGCAAGTGTGACCTTGAGTGAAATGAGGAGAAAGAGGAGAAACAGAGAAGGCAAAAGAAGAACCAGGGAAGGAAGGAGGGACAGAAGAGAAGGGAGGAGGAATGGGAAGGGGGAACAGAAGCAAGGGAGCTGTGTTGCCTGTGCCCTGGACTACTCAATGCCTGTCACTACCTGCCCTTGGGGGTTGGAGGTGAGGTAGCACAAAGTCAAGGACACAGACTCCAGCAGCAGGTGAAAAACTATGGAGCAAACTCTCTGAACTCTGCCGCAAGCCCGTTAACACCCCTCACCTGCGCCCCCATCGGTACCAAGAAAGAATCTCTTCTAAATGGCAGCTCCTAATTAGCTGGCATTGTCTGCACCAGCAATCCTTGGTCTCTCAGGCAGTCCTCAATGAGGTCCTCCTGCAGGAGATGCATTTGCAGCTGTGTGGCCCCAGTGTTCACACAGAGGCAGCCCCCCCCCCCCACTGTTCCTGCTAGAGAGGGGGAGAGATGAGAGGGAGGGACAAAAGAGAGGAAGAAGAAGGGGTAGGAGGGGGGGAGAGGTGGAAGGAAGGAACAGAAAAGAAAGAGGGGAGGAAGGGAGAAGCAGAAGAGAGGGAGGAAAGAGGAGGGAAGGAGAGAGGAAAGGGGAGGGAGGGGTGAAAAGTGGGAGGGATGGAGGGGGGATCAGTGGAAGGGAGAAAGGGGGAAGGGGAGGGAGGTACAGAAGAGAGGGAGGGAGCCAGGAAGAGAAGATACTTTTGTGTGTAGTTAAATCAGAGAGTTCTCAAAGGATTACAGTAAATCCTCAAGGCGGTCTTTCTCCATGTGGGGAATGTGGATTTTTCCAGGACTGTGCTGCCCGGGGAAAGTCTACCATAATCTGTCCTAGGCTGTGAGTGTGGCTCTAACTTTAGAACAGTGGAGGTTCCTTTGTGAGTAGCACTTCCTGCAGCCAAGGGTTGGTGGGTCACTCTTTACATCCACTCTGTTCTAAATTCTACCTGTCACCTATGTAAATTACATGGATCTGAGCCTCCTTAAAGGCAGGATATGGATTTATCTTTTGTCTCCATCTGTTTCCCTGAGTCAATCCCAGTACATTGTTTTTTGGTTTTTTTTTTAAAGATTTATTTATTTATTATATGTAAGTACACTGTAGCTGTCTTCAGACACCCCAGAAGAGGGCGTCAGATCTTGTTTCGGATGGTTGTGAGCCACCATGTGGTTGCTGGGATTTGAACTCAGGACCTTCGGAAGAGCAGTGGGGTGCTCTTACCCACTGAGCCATCTCACCAGCCCCCCCCCCCCAGTACATTGTTACTGTGATCCTAAACTGAACTCTGGAAACCTTGCTTTAGGGCTTCCTTACAAAAACCGTAGAGTGATACCCTCTCAAGTCCACAGACCAAACCTGCCTCTAGATGAGAGAAGATGCAGCTCCAGGATTAACAGTTCTTAAGAGAGATGCTAGGCTCACAGTGCTATAGACTCCTGCAGGCTAGTGTGCCTGCACATAGCAAAGCAGTTTTGATCCCAGAGTCAGTGAGGTGGGGAGGGTGGGCCCCTGTGAGCTGATGGCCCCTCTGTTACCTGATCCCCAACATGAGTCTAACACTGAAATTGGATGTTACCTTTATAATGGTTCTTCCAGGCTGGGCACATGGCTCACATCTGAACCTTCAAAAACACAAACAGCTTTGTAGTCTTTGGTGGGGGTGGGACACTGTATAAAAACGGTTATCACTTATAGACTGACTAGAAATAAGTTTGCTTTTCTTCCTCTTCGGATAAAGTCTTGGCTGAGATGTTTAGTTTTCCCTGTTAATCTGTCTGCCCTGAGAACAGATAATCTCAGTCCATTACTCTCCTTATGTGTACATGAATTCATTTTCCTACCCAAATAGGCAGAGTTCCTGATATACCTTTTCACTGTGGATTCATGCTCAGTTAATCGTCGAGCTTTCAGACATTGTTAATTTCAAGTCTTAATTCAACAACTTTCTATAACTTGTCTGAGGCCCTTTGTAGAAAGCTGATCTATCAGCTATCCTTACTCCATTTTGTTTTGTTTTGTTTTCGAGACAGGGTTTCTCTGTGTAGCCCTGGCTGTCCTGGAACTCACTATGTAGACCAGGCTGGCCTTGAACTCAGAAATCCACCCGCCTCTGCCTCCCAAGTGCTGGGATTAAAGGCGTGCACCACCACACCCGGCTCCCATCCTTACTCTTACTGTGTTGTTCTTTTCTGGAGTTGTTTCACTGTCTTGTGAGCATAGTCACAGATTTTAAAATACCATTTTTTGGTATTCATTATTTCCATGAATTTTTGGGTGAAAAGCTTTCAGCTTAGATAGGCTACTCTATTTTCAGAAAACCTTCAGTGTTTTCTGTGGTATCAGAACGTATTGAGTACATTCTAATGAATATACTAAACTATTCTGATGTTAATCTTGAAGGCACTTTAACAACTGTAGATCAGGCCAAAATTATACAACTTAGTCAATAAATGGTTTGTGCTAAAAGACTAAAAGGCTAATTAAGCACTAGAAATATCTGATCTAGAATCTTTGCTTTGGCTTCTTTTGAAGAAAACAATAAATGCAGAGATGGGTGGAAAGGGATGGAAGCCATGTAAAGAAATTTTCAGGCAAAATGTTTCATTAATGGGTTCTAACTGTAGCAAGAAAATTGACTTAGAAATTTGAAGTTCTCATATGCAAATTAATGGCTCAGGATATTTGTTCTTCCTCGATTCTTTGAGTATGAAGATTTAGCACAAAGTTCTCAGGCCTAGAAGTGGAGGAGCAAATGCATGGAATGTCATAAAAAGGGGGGTTATTTTTTATGAAGAGCAAAAGGGCAGTCAGTAAGCAACACAATCTTTAAATTATATTGTATGTGGGCTAGGGAGACTTCTTAGTGGGTAGGGTGCTTATTCTGCAAATATAAGGACTTGAGTTCAAATCTCCCCAGACACACATAAAAATCCAGGCATAGCTGTCATGCTTGTACCCCAACATTGAAGGGGTGGAGGGGGTGGATCCTGAGATCTTGCTCTATGGACAGCTTGTGAGAAACAGTGAGCTTCAGATTCAGGCAATGAGGCAAACAGTGGTAGAAATACAGTATCAACATAGACAGTGGATATATGAAATTATATTTGACACTACCATGTCTACTAATAAGATCTTACTTGACAAAAGCAGAGTCAGGTTTTTCCAGTAGACCATGATTACAAGAAATATGAAGGTATATTCACTAGGGAGAAGAATGTGACATCTGAGAAAATTTTGAATCTATTCAAAGGAATGAAGAATACAAAGACTTGAATAATAATATAAATACAAAATATAGGCTTCCCATTGATATCCGTGTGTCATGGTTTGAATATGCTTGGCCCAGGGAGTGGTACTATTTGGAGGTGTGGCTTTATGGGAATAGGTGTGTCATTGTGGGTGTGGGCTTTAAGACCCTCATCCTAGCTGCCTGAAAGTTAGTCTTACACTAGAAGCCTTCGGATTAAGATGTAGGACTCCAAGCTCTGGCTGCACCATGCCTGCCTGGATACTGCCATGCTCCTCCCTTGATGATCATGGACTGAACCTCTGAACCAGAAAACCAGTCCCAACTAAATATTGTCCTTATAATGCTGCCTTGGTCACAGTGTCTGCTCACAGCAGTAAAACCCTAACAAAGACACCATGTTATACATTAGTCATGGCTTAGGCAAAACAAAAACAAAACAAAACAAAAAACCAAAAAACTAAAAAGACATTGCAAGTGAATGTGTGCATGTTTATTACCTTATGTGGAAGGAGAATACATAACAATAGGACCAAGACAGGAGAAAGAGAGAAACCGAAGTCCATGATGCAATGCATTATCTGAAAACAGACTGAAAAAGTTACATATTTACACCAGACCCCTATACAACCACATACCATACTTTGTACTTACTAAGCTGAGAGAGAAGATAAAGCTGGGCATTGAAAATTACTAAATCAACTCAGGAAAGCAGATGACAAGGCAAACGTAACGGACATTACAGAGGACAAGTAGAAACAGGTTAAAAAGGTGGGGGTGCAGGGTAGCATATTGATTCCATTAAATATAAATGGTCAAACACTCCAGGAAAAAACAGGGACAGATGGAATGAAAATGGGTACAACTATATGCTCTCCACAAGAAAAATATGTTTTTGCCTGGCATGGCAGCTCACACCTGTTATCTCATCACTCAGTGGGCTCAGGCAGGAGGATTGCCAAAAGTTTGAGGCCAGCCTAGGCAACATAGTAAGTTCCAGGCTCAAGGCTACACAGGGAGATTTTTGTCTTAAAAGACCAGAAAAATCTGAAGTTTTTCCTTAAATACAAACACATAAGATACTTTTGACAGATAAGTGAAAAGTACCATGGAAAAGATATGCTAATATTGTTCAAAAAATATTTTATTTTGAATGTTAGGCAAAGTAGATTTCAAAATACAAACTGTTACCAAGGAATATAAATTTCTTGATTAAAAAATTAAATATTTATGTATTCATCAAGAATATATAACAGTGATAGGGCATATTCATCTAAAAATAGTTTTCATGTACACAGGGAAGGAAACAGATCTAAAAACTACACCCACATTCCTCTATCTATGCCTTTTAAATGCATAGTTACTATAAGCTAACTTCATCTAACTGTTGTTCATAGAATAGTTAACCAAACAAATAGCAAAACACAAATTCTTCTCAGGGGCATTATGGACCCTTCAGCACACGAGGTCGCAGAACACCATTCTGAGTCACAGGGAGAAGCTGAAATGGGTTTTGAAAGATTAAAACTGTACGATGTGTCAGTGACACTGGACCATGACCATATTCCTAAAGAAGTGGAATAACTTGATGAAGACATCAGTAAAATTTTAAAACCCATATGTAAAATGTAATAACAATCTAATAAGTAATGAAAAAAATCTCAAGGAAAAATCAGGAAAAACAAGACCCAAACAGTAAAAATTATTACCATAACTGACATGGGATCCAGCTAAGCAAGTACTTCCAGGAATGTATGATACTATTTGTTTTAACAACAACAACAACAACAACAACAACAACAACAAAAGAAAAGAAAAAAAAAGAAATGTTGTGAGTTGATTAAGTACAAAAATATAAACAATGTATAAAATCAATGAAACTGACAGCTGATTTTTTAAAATGAACAATAAAATTCGTATACTTTTAAACGTTAGCTAAAGAAAAAAAAAAAAAAAACAAATCACAAACTTCCAGGATGAAAGAAGAGGCAAGTCCTCCAGACGCTAAGGCGTTGTAAAGAGATGACAGAAAATAAAAATGATAACTAACTTTAGATTAATTTGATTTCTGAAAGATATAAACCAGCAAAGCTTACTCAAGAAAAATCATCTTACATGAAGACCCTAACTTTTATATTGAAGAAATAAAATAAATTCAAAATGTCTATACAGAGAAAACTCCAGGTCCAGAAATAATCAAGTCTGGTTCCAAAATTTTGCAGGATATGACTAGAATGTCTGTCAGAATGCAGGCCATCACAAAGGCCTCAGAGTGCAGTCTGGGCTGGCCCAGGGCATGGATGTGGGATTCTCAGTCATCTCCTCGAAGACTGTAGTGAAGCCAGGCACGTCAGAGGCCTGGTTCTGTGGAGAAGCCTGAGTATCACAGCTCTATGCAAGGGTACACAGGCAACCTGTGACTGTCAGTATCCACTGCTAACGTGTGGTGTAGTTTACAAATGAATGAACAGACATGAAATACTACACCTATAACTTACTCTGATGAAAGTGTTTAATGAGATTCAGCTGATTTCCTGTAAATAAATGAGTCTGTATTCTTTTAGATAATTTTATGCTCAAAGTTCTATATATCATAATAATTTCTCACTTTAATGTATCATTTTTAATATTTAGAATACCAGCTTTCTGGACACAAATAAATAAAATTTTAATGTGCACAGTTGATGAACATATAATCAATACAGGTTTATTAGGTATAGTTGCACTTTATATCTTGATATTTAAGCCCATGAAAATAAGTTTTTAAAATAACAGAAAATGCAAAGATGGAGTTGAAGGAGTAAAACGGCCAAAACCAGATAGAAGTAGAAAATACCCCAAAAGACTGCGTGCTAAGTTGTTAAAAAGTAGAAGCAATTAAAATTGTGACTATTACTGAGCATGACTCCTGTACAAACCTCCCATTAAATGTAGACTTAATCACTGGTCAAAAGAATAAAAGTTAGCAAAAAAAATCAAATTAAATCCCCTGAAATTTTATATAAATGACAAAGTCCGGTAGCTATTTCAGTGGAGATAGTAAACATTGCTACAATGGTGGTAGATCTTTACAGGTCAAAATTGAGTATTTGTTGTTAAGTATAACGAAATATCTATTCAAAAGTCTTAATTATTTTAATCATTTATTAAGTGCATGTTTACTTACAATCCTTTGCCTTTAAAGCAGACATTATGTACAGTGAAATACAGCTCTTGGGTTTTTGTTGTTGTTGTTTTTCGAGTTTGTCTCACTGACTGAGTGGAGCTAAGCCATCAGCAAACAGTAATGCATCATTCATAAGTGCATGGGGGTCTCCTTATTTAAAAAAAAAAAAACTATTTAAAAATGACCTTTGTGACATTTCTCACAAGCATGCATTGCATTTACATCATGCCTAATATGCTCAGTTTGAAAAACAAGAAACAAAAACTTTGGGGAGTGAGCCAATCCTAAATCCAGATTAACCAAGGCCTAAATACTCTTAGTGGCTCTCAAACTTCCTAATGCTGTGACCCTGTAATACAGCTCCTCATGCTGTATTTTTGTGACCCACAACCGTAAATCAGGTTGTTGTTTTCTCATAACTGTAATTTTGCAAGTTATGAATTATAATGTAAATGTCTTATATGCCAGATATCTGAGGTGCAATCCTTGTAGAATTCATGACCCACAGGTTTAGAACCACTGCTCTAAACTCTACTTTCAAGTGCTACAGTTCTAGAAGTTACTATAAAGTTATCATCAGATATTTTATGTTCATTTTATTTCCTCAAGGATAAGGTTTGAGACTGGTTCATATTGTTACGTGTGTCAAAATTTCCTTGCTATAGTTGCTGTTTGGTAGTCTATTGTATCTATTTATTGGTTAACTTATTTGTGGTGTTGTATACTGACCAGCATCAAAATCTTGCACCTAAGCTAGGTGAGGTGGGGTATGCCTGTAATCTTAACAGTGAAGGAACGCTAGTCCAGGGCCAGCTTGGGCTACGGAGTTATACCCTAGCCAAACAAAGAAACTAACAGCAACACATCTTAGATCTACTTAATCTAAGAGAGAGAGAATAGCATGTACATTTATTAGTTCATCAGCTGTGGGTGTCAAACCATCAAATTCTGATTGACACGAAAACCTAGGATGAAGGACCCATACTTCGGTGTCGATGCTTTGATAAAGAACAGTACAGTACTAAGACATGGAATTGTATTCATCAAGACCTTTTTGTTGTTTTTATATCCTTTAAATTTATATTTACCTGTCATGCGCATGTACCTGTGCATGTGTGCCTGTGTGAGTGCGTGTATTTGTGTGTGTGTGTGTGTGTGTGTGTGTGTGTGTGTGTGTGTGCCACATGTCTACAGGTGATCCCAGAGGTCAAAAGAAGGTACCAGGTACATTGGAAACAAAGTAACAGTTGTGAGTCGCCTGATACAGATGCTAAGAATTAAAATTAGGCACTCCGGAATAGCAGCATGCACTCTCAACTACTGAGCAATCTCTTGAGCTTTTTGCATTATAATTTTAATTAATTGAATGATTAATTAATTAGAGACAGGGTCTTTTGTAGCCAAGATTGGTTTCAAACTCATTATATAGCCAAGGTTAGTTAACCTTGACCTACTTATCCTTTTGGCCCCACCTCTGAAGTGTTAGGATTACAGACGTGTACTATCATGTCCAGTTAAGATATTTATTTTTTTTTTAAGGTTTTTATTTGAGACAGTCCCACTTTATATTCCAGGATTTTCCTAGAGCTCACTCTGCAGTCCAGATTGGGCTTAAACTATGGCAGTCCCCCTGTTAACCCCCCATGTGCTGAGGTAGCTGCGTTGGCTTTTTATTTTGATATTTAGAAAAAAATCAGGGGGGGGGGGAAACACACTAAGAATAACACATGGGCTTAGATGGAAGATCTCAATTCAATTTTTCTTCCTGAGGGGTGTGGCATAGTAGACTTTATTTCCCATTTTCTATATTTTTTTTCCTCTTCTGTTCTTGCATTCAAGATCTCCCGAATGCTACAATTACAGCTGTGCCTCTCCGTGCCTGGCTAGCTTGCCTTTCTGCATTTGAATTTCCTGATGTGCCAGGTGAGGTAATGGCAGTTACTGTCTATAGAGGTGTGGAAATTCAGTGAACTCGTCTTCCTGAGCTGCTGTGGATTATCTGTGGCACACAGGTGGAATATGAACATCATCATCCCACTGCTGTAGTGTGCTTACTTATTACTTAAAGTGCCTCTGACCTTAGAAAGAAATATGATCAATCCCCATGACCCTGCAGGGCCGTAGCAAGGCCTAAAATGAAAGCTTTTTCTTTCTTCACTTCTGCTCCCCAACTCTGCACTCCTGAGCTTGTTCCAAAGTGTTTTATAAACCAGCATGTGGGCACACAGTCCCTCCCGAAGGGTCCTGGAGGTGAAGTGCAGTCCCTGTTTGCATTTATGTCACTTAGCTGTTCCCCTTGACAACCTCCAGTCTCCTGCATCAGCTTTTCCTTGCTGTGAGATGCTGGAGAAAGTACTTTAGAGGGTGAAGGATTCGTTTTTTGGCTCCTGGCTTGGGAGTTCCCACTTGTGTCTGTTGCTTTTGCTACAACACAGAGCATCATAGTACAGTGGGCATGATAGAGCATGTCTGCTTACCTCGTGGCAACTAGGATTCGGAGAGAGGGGGAAGGATGACAGAGAGGAAAAGGAAGCAGGGACTGGAAGGCAGGTCGGCAGAGGAGTGGGAAGAGAAGGACAGAGGCGTGAGACCAGAGACAAGATACCTTCTTGAATGGCAAGCTCCTACTTACCTGCTTAGATTTGGTCCCTCCCACTCTGAGCCCATTCAACTCTGAATTCATGGATGGAGAGACCCTTTGATGAGTCTTGAGCCCTTGTGATTAAAGCCTTTTTAAGGTTGAATCTTAGAACATTGCTGCATTGAGCATTAAGCCTGCTTCCTAAGTCACATGGGTCCAGGTGACAGTTTATCTCCAAATCACATCCCATGCATTAACCTGAATTTTTATTATACACACGTCACTCATTCGTCATTAGAGATGTGTTGCATTTTTAACAGACAGCTTTACAATCATGTATATTATTTATCATATATGTGTCACTTCCACTATTTATAAATGTGTCATGGGAAAATTTCTTTTGCAGCTTTTCCTTTTTTGTGTGTAATTGCAACTTCAGGGGAAAGTTCTAGCAGTAGGATTTCTGTATTAAAGCATTTGTGTGTTTTCTATTTTAGTATTGTTTTATGATTCACTCTCCTAAAAAGATGCTTTGCTAGTTTAGTGACATCTTATGTTGGGATGTAACCCTAAAAATATCCGGCTCCCAGGGCATGCTAGGCAAGGACTCTCTGACTGAGCCTCATCCCAGTCATTGCTTGCTTAAGATAGTGTTTTACTATGTACTGTAGGCTGACCTTAAACTGTCAATCAATCTTCTTACCTTCACCTCTTTAGTGCTAAAATTACAGGCATGTGGCACCATGCCCAACTTGAAATAGATTTTAATTAAATCTGTTAAATTTATTTTGCTATTCCATTATTTTTGTTTTGCCTGGATTTTTGATTCTTTTTGTAAAACAATATTTAACAGGATACAGATGTGTAGCAATGTAGCTACAAGTCCAGGCCATGTGTTGGAATCCACAGCAGTGGTTTTCAACCTGTGGATCCCAACCCCTTTGGGGTGTTGAACAACATTTTTACAGGGGTTGCCTAAAATCATTGAAAGATGAAAATATTTACATTATTATTCCTAAAAATAGCAAAATTACAGTCATAAAGTAACATGGAAATAATTTTATGGTTGGGGGTGGGTCACAACAACAGGAGGAACTGTATTAAAGGGCTTCAGCATTAGGAAGGTTGAGCACCACTGATCTAAACTTCAGATTTCATTGAGATATTTTTGTCAACTGTCGGAAAAAATTTCTTTATAGTAAAATAAAATTGCAAGCCCCATTCCTCTCAGTTGTGCTAGCTTTGCTTGTTTGGGGTTTTGTTTTGTTTGGGGTTTGGGGGTTGCTTTGTTGTGTTTTGTTCTCTTTTGACTTCTTTGTTTGTTTGTTTGTTTTAGTAATAAAAGACGGTTGTAATACATTTATTGATTATTGTGACAAAGAAGGGATTAGTTTGAGATTAAAAATTCCTCTATAAAAGCTCAAAGACTATTACCACAGTAACCATCACAGAGAATATATCTCACAAATCCCAACATTCTACCAAACGAAACTATACAGAACTTTATGCAGCTGGTATGTATAAGAATAGTTACTAATATTATTTTGATTTAAATGGTTATATTTTAAAATATTGTTTCTTTAAGGAGTTTGAAAATGAATTCTGTATCATTGTTAATCAATGATGTCAGATTTCAAGTATTTTTCTTTATTCCAATCTTAGCAGTTTTGTAAAAGGCAGAGTAGCCCTTGAGTAGACATGTCCCCAGCTTTGGAGTTATGGCTTGTATTTGTGAGACACAGATGGTCCACAGGGAGCTAGATGCCCACAGGGCTGCTAAGGTAGCACTCAGTGGCCAGGGAACCAGTTCCCATCAGTGTCAACCTGAGCCCATCTGATGTCCCTTCTTCCTCCTCTAGGGTTTTCTATGAGGACAATATTTTGTTTTTCAATACAGACCCTGACAATGACTCCCTAAGTTACCTCAAGTATCATGGTACTTAGCAAGTGTTGATTTCTATGATTCTGTCCTCATTTGTGAATTGGCAGAGTTTACTGTTCTCAAATGTGTCTGTTGTTCTGTAGGTCCTTGATTCCTTCACAATAGTCCGTAGTCCTTTAAATCACAATGTCTTGCTCTGGTATGTCTGATCAGCCTGGCCTTCGATGTTTATTTACTTGTGAGTGCCACAAAGTGTTCCTATTGCATCTTGTATTTTTCCAAACTCAGATCTAGTCTACCAGTTCCTCCAAGATGCCTAGCTCCTTTTAGGGAAGTATGGTGTTTGGAAAATAAGACTTCATGTTAAAAGAGAAAGCATGCTTACTCCTACTGGGGTATATGTGCTTCTAGGTCTGCTTAGAAGACAGGACTCAGGGAGTGGGAAAAACAGAAGAGAGACAGGTGGAAGAGGAGGGAGGGAAAAGAGACAGAGACCCACACCTAACCATTACATATACAAACGATGACGTTATAGGCAGGATCTGTTCCTACATATAGAGACGGATGATTATCTGAATCCATTTATAAACTACTTGACTCTCTGTGTTTCATTCCATCTCTCATTCCAGACCTATTTCCATATTCCCAGGTATCTGCCTCCTATTACTAACCATGTATATATGTGTTTACTGGTTCAATTGCTAGGATATATAAAAAATAATTAAGAATGGTTGACCTACATTTCTAGTGGCAGGNATTGCTTAAACTATAATATTTAAAGGTCTTTTTGCCTTAGCATGACAAAAAAATAATCCAGAGATTACGTTCAAACATTGATTAATTTTGCTCACCCCTCCACAAGTAATCCCTTATTGCTTTGATTCATGAATTTCAGCTTACACATTCCTGGTGTAACATGCTAAGAGCAAGCTGCAGCCAGAGCTTCATTCCTCTTCATCAGCATTTTCCAATGAAGCTCGTGGTTTCAAAACTAAGAAATACATATTTTACCAAGTTGCAAAAGTCTTTATCAATTCAGGTTTTTTTTTTCAGTGCTTTGATCACAAAAGGGTAATATTTTTCTTTCCTCCATCAGAAAATACAGAGATTACCATATGTATTTTTTTTCTCATTAAAAAGTTTTACGTGGAATCTTTAATGAATTTCTCATTTTTGAAACAAACTTGCCCTTCTGTGATAAATCCTCTTTGGTTATACTGATTTTATTTTTTTAATATGGAGTTGAATTTCTTCTGCTAATTTTGAAATTTTTATCAGTATCTGTAAGATATGTTTTTGTTTATGTTTTCTTTTAGCATTAGGATCATCTGACTTTTGATATCTAAAATTTTGATAGTGGTTTTCAGTTTCTCCTGTAGAAAATGGGAACAGATATTATTCTCCCAGCAGCAGAGTTGTCAGGTCAAATGGGCCGGTGGACTTGGAAGTGCTTCACGGAGAGATGATAGGAGACGTATGTTAATTATTACCGCAGCTAAGAGCAAAGTGAGCTACACAGTAGGGCAATTAAAGCTACCTCAGCTGAGAATGAAATAGACACTTGTAAAGATTTCACGGTAGTTAGGTTTGAGTTCAGTTTTAATAAGTATTAAAATTTGATTAAACCATGAAGTAGATATTCTGTAGAAGGGAAAGAGTGTAAGTACATTGATGCTTTTGATTGTGGAATTCATTATGTCCACTGAACGCTGCGCTGATGACTTTCAGACACACTGGGTTCTGTGAGTCTTCAAGGAAGCTATGGTGGTGTTCCCATCTGAAGGTCAGAGAGACCAGGGGCTTCACCACCAACAGAGCCTAACTCAGCTCATGGCTAAATAGCTGGAGAGCGTTCTCATCCTAGGAAACCCCAGTAGTTTCTGCTTCCCCTAAAGCCCACAGTCCCCTTATCTTCACAGAGTAGATCATTTAAAGAACATTTCACATGATGCAGTGCTGCCTATTCATTCTATGACTTATGCTCTTCCTACAGCCAAGCTATAACTTCTATTGACGAGTGGGAAAGCCATTTGCTTTCGAATACTGTCTTTCTGGACATCCTGTGAACCACCCCAGTTTTTATGTTGCTTTTGAATAAGTTTTGTGAGACCAATCTGCTCTTTTCCTCTTTTACATTTGTGCAGTTTTGGGATTGAGGTGTTTGTGAGGCTCATCTTTACTCTTTAGACTATCCTTTTTAATTTAACTCCTTTGAGAATTCCCACATGAATGTCATATGAAATCATTTCCACTCTTACCTCCACCTAGCTGCCTGCGTCCCCTCAATAATTTCTCTGGTGCCTCCCACTCCCTCTCAACTTTATGACTCTGTCCATAATTATAAATGTTACAATCACACACACACATACACACCCCTTATTAGATGCATGTAGACTTTCAAAATAATATGACTTTCGCCTTCTGCTCTTCCCTGTTGCAGAAACAGCCACATCTTCTTGTGCAGTGCCAGCCTTGTCCGGTAGACAAAATGGTGAAGGTCGGTGTGATTGGATTTGGCCATATTAGGCTCCTGGTTACCAGGGCTGCCTTCTGCTCTACACTTGGCAAATTGGAGATTGTTGCCATCAACAACCCCTTCATTGACATCAACTACATGGTCTACACGTTCCAGTAGGACTCCACCCATGGTAAATTCAAAGGCACAGTCAAGGCTGAGAACGGGAAGTTTGTCATCAACGGGAAGCCAATCACTATCTTCCAGGAGCAAGATCCTGCTAACATCAAATGGGGTGATGCTGGTGCTGAGTATGTTGTGGAGTCTACTGGCGTCTTCACCACCATGGAGAAGGCCGGGGCCCACTTGAAGGGTGGAGCCAAACGGGTCATCATCTTCGCCGCCCCTTCTGCCGATGCCCAAATGTTTGTGAAGGGTTTGAACCATGAAAAATATGACAACTCACTCAAGATTGTCAGGCACGCATCCTGCTTAGCCTCCCTGGCCAAGGTCATCCTTGGTAACTTTGGCATTGTGGAAGGGGTCATGACCACAGTCCATGCCCTCACTGCCACTCAGAAGACTGTGGATGGCCCCTCTGGAAAGTTGTGGCGTGATGGCCATGGGGCTGCCCAGAACATCATCCCTGCATCCACTGGTGCTGCGAAGGCTATGGGCAAGGTTATCCCAGAGCTGAACGGGAAGCTCACTAGCATGACCTTCCATGTTCCTAACACCAATGTATCCATTGTGGATCTGACACGATGCCTGGAGAAACCTGCCAAGTATGATGACATCAAGAAGGTGGTGAAGCAGGCATCTGAGGGCCCACTAAAGGGCAGCCTGGGCTGCACTGAGGACCAGGTTGTCTGCTGCGACTTCAACAGCAACTCCCACTCTTCCACCTTTGATGCTGGGGCTGGCATTGCTCTCAATGACAACTTTGTAAAGCTCATCTCCTGGTATGACAATGAATACAGCTACACCAACAGGGTGGTGGACCTCATGGCCTACATGGCCTCCAAGGAGTAAGAAACCCTAGACCACCCACCCCAGCAAGGACACTGAGAGCAAGAGAGTCCCTCGTTGCTGAGGAATACCTGTCCCAACTTGGCCCCCATCACTGAGCATCTCCCTCACTATTTCCCTCCCAGACCCCCATAACAGGAGGGGCTTAGGGAACCCTCCCTACTCTCTTGAATATCATCAATAAAATTTGATGCACCCCCCCCCCAAATATGACTTCCTATGGCGTTTTCAAATCTTCTTACTATTGGTGGGATATCTCTTCTCCCTGCTCTCCACAGTCCCTCCTGCCCCTTCATAGACTCAATATCCTATTATTCCTCTCTCTAGGGAATCATCTTCCCCTGCCCCACCCCTTGGCCCCTTTCTACATTCTTGGCTTCTGTAGTTACTCCAGATTATATTCTCAAATCCAAAGGTTCAGAGCCAGGATCCATAAGAGAGAATATGTAGCATTTGTCTTTCTAGGTCCTCATTACCTCACTCAGTACAGTATTTCCCAATTTCATCTATTTAGTTGTAGATATAATTTCTCTTTACAGCTGAATAGAGTTCCATTGTATGCATATGCTACATTTTTGTTATCTACTCATTAATTGAAGGACATCTAAGCTGTTTCCAATTTTCAACTACTGTGAATAAAGTGACTGTGTACTCAGCTGATCATGTGCCTCTGCAGTAGAATATCAAGTCCTTTAGGTATGTGTCGAGGAGAGGTGTAGCTAGGTTGTGTGGTTGATCTTATTTTAGCTTCTAGAGAAATCTCCACACTGATATTCAGAGTAGCTGGACCAGTTTGCAGTCTCACTAGCAGTCGTTTGAGGTTCCCTTTTCCCAAATCTCCTCCTACATTTTGATGGTTGTTTTGTTGATCTTGGCCCTTCTGACTGGATTAAGACAAAAACCTCAAAGTAATTTTAATTCGCATTTCCCTGATTGGTAAGGATCTTGAACAATTTTTGAGGTGTCTCTTAACTATTTTTATTGCTTTTTTGGAGAACTCTCTGTTGAAATCCATAAATCCATAGCTCATTTCTTTAAACTGGGTCATTTGTTTTATTGACTCTTTGAATTGAGTTCTTCGTCTGTACAATACTTTGGTTTTGAGTTCTTCAAATGTATAAATCCTCTATCAGCTATTGATGATTATCCAATGCACTTCCCTGTTGCCCATGGTTTCCTATGCTGTGGAAGATTGTTAGTTTTATGAAGGCAATTTGTCAATTTCTGAGTGAAACTTCCATTCTCCTGGGAGAACAGAAGACATCCTGTGCAGAAATCCCTTTCCAGTCCCGGTATGGTTGTTGTAGGAAACTGCCTACACTTTTTTTCAACAGCTTCAGTTTTACATTGAGGTTAATTTGGAGTTAATTTTTGTGTGGGATTATAGATATAAGATGCTTGTAGTAACATGTGCTCATCTTTGGGTTTCACCTCCTTCTATTTTTATGCCAATGTCACGCCAGTTTTATTATAGGTAGCTCTATAATATGATTTATATCTAAAATGATAATCTCTCTAGTTTAATTATTTTTATTCAGGATTACTTTGAGTATCCAGGATCCGTTGTGCTTCCATATAAATTTAAGGATAGGTTTTTCTATTCTGTGAAAAATGTCATGAGATTTTGAATGGAATTGCATTCAATATGTAAATTGCTTTTGGTAGCACAGTCATCTTCACAATATTAATTCCATCAATCCATGAGCTTGATAGTCTTCTCATTGTCTAGTTTCTTTTTTAGTCTCTTTTTTTCCTGATTGCTCAAGTTTCATTGTAAAGATTTTTTTCACATTCTTCCTTATGTTTATTCCTAGATACCTAATTCTCTGGAAATTCTTGTAAATGGAAGTATTCCCATGATCACTTCCTTAACATGTTTGTTGTGGGTTTATAGAAAGAATGATTTTTGAACATTGGCTTTGTACCCTGCCATTTGGCTTAAATTGCTGATTATTTCTAGTTTTCTGGTAGAATTTTTGGAATCTTTTATCTGTAATATCATGCCATCTACAAACATGGATAATTTAATTTATCTTCTTATTGGTATTTCTTAAATTCCCCCTTTCCCTCTCTTGTCTTCTTGCTATGGCTAGTGCTTCAAGAACTATACCAAGATTGTGTCATTTCCCAGTATATTATCTACTTTAGGGAAATACCTGTGGGCTGTGGAGTATAATATGTGTTCTTTGGAGTCTAGGTAGAAGATTCTACAAAGATCTTTTAAGTCCCTTTGGCATATGATGTCACTTACTTCCAAATTATGTCCAAATAACCCATCAATTGAAGAAAGTAAGGGATTGGAATCATTAGTTATTCTTGAGTTGGGAAATAATATGAGTCTTGAAGTTCAATAGTGCACTTTTTATGAAACTGCACATGCTAAGAGTTTTGTGCATATATGATTAGTATTGAAGTGTTGTCTTCTTGCCCTCTTGATCAGAATGAAGTGCCTTTTATCTCTTTTGACTAATTTTGGTTTGGTGTCTATACCGTGAAATAGGAAAACAACTCCAATTTTTCCTGGTCCCATTTGTTTAGAATGCTTTTTCCATTCTTTCATTCTAAAATGCTGCCTAACATTGACGATAAGGTGGGTTTTTGTAGACAATAAAAGGATGAATTTTGTTTCACAGTCCTTTCAACTAACCCGTATATTTTGATTTAAGAGTTGAGATCATTAGTACCAAAAGTCATTATTGAAAAATGTGTATTGATTGCTGTTACATAGGAGGTTTTGTTGTATTCTTAGTTCTGTTTTGTGTTTAATATTACAATGATTCTGCTTGCTCTCTTCCTGTAGTCTTTTGACTATGCACATGCCTCTCTTGAGTCTTCCTTGCTTCCAGGTTGTGCTGGTTGGGTTGACAAGGAACTTTTTAGCCCGTTTGTTTAGGAGAAAAATTTTCCTTTTTCTGTCAACAATGCCAGGTAGTGTTACTAGGTATTGTCTTCTGGGTTGGCATCTCTGGTCTTTTAGAACTTAAAGTAGACTGCTTCATTCTCTTTTGTCTTTCCCATTGAGGACTCAGCTGGAATCCTGGTGGGCTTTTCTTTATGTGTGACATGTAGTGGGCTTTTCTCTGGGAGCTTTCCTTACCCTTTCTTTGTTGTATATATTTAGTGTCTGAACTATAGCATGCTAAGGGGGTTTCTTTTCTCGTCCTATTTGGTATTCATTACTATTCTTGTATCTGTATGAGTATGTCTTCCTTTAATGTCGGTACGGTTCCATGGTGTTGTTGAAGGTCTAGTTTATGCCATTGACCTGGGATTCTTCTCTTTCTCATGTTTGTATAGAGTCAAAGAATTGATTTTTCATCATGTTCCAAATTTCATGCATAACATTTTCATGTATTTTTTAATGTATCACTTTCTTTCATTAACTGGTATTAATTTCTTTACTTCATCTTCAACTTCTGATATGATGTGTTCAATCCATTGGATTGGTAAGACTTTCACTTGAGTTTTCTAATTGAATCTTTGACATTTTCAGTTCTCTCTTCATTTCAGATTGAGATACCTGTTTATCACTGTATTAAACTCAGTGTTCAAATCCTATATTGTTTTCATAATTTCATTCATCTGTATTTTCTTGGACTTCAGGATTTATTTCTGTCTTTTTAAAAGGTTATTCATGTCTTGCTTGAGTCTACCTTTAATTCCTTGATTCCTTCTTGAATTTTTTTTTAAGACTGTATCTGGTTATGTAGCTTTCCTTGATGCAGAACTCACTATGTAGACCAGATTGGCCTCAGACTCACACAGATCTGCCTGCCTTCTTGCCTGCCTAACTCTGCCTCCTGATTGCTGAGATTAAAGCAGTGCCTGCTATGGTCACTCAAATCCATAAATTCTTCTATCATATATATAATTTTTCTTTTAAAGTTTGTGTCCTATATTTTGTCTAGGTAATTTTCATTGGAGAACATTTCTATAGGACTGATTATCTTTGAGCAGGAGATATTATTTTGGTTTTTCATAATGTTTGAACTTGTACCATGAGACCTAGGCATGTAGATGTATTTTGTAGGTTGTGTGCCTTATATGCCTATGTTGAGTGGCGGTTTGGTTGCTTTTGCTGTTTCCTGAACTTGGTTGCTTTTGGATCAGATTGAGGGGGTCAGCATGTCAGTCTTTTACTACTCAGTATTATATATTGAGTAGAGAAGCTGGGGTATTCTAACTCAGTGGAAATTGGTGTGGTTTGAGGGTCTTAATGACTGTGTAACATTTCTTGGATGAAATCCAAGAAAGTCCCCTGGTGCAATTCTCAGTTGGCCTGAGTCTAAAAAAGTCAGTACAGAATAAAAGATCTGTCAGACTCTTTGAAAAGCATTAAAATATGTCTCCTGGGCAAGCCTGGAGGACAGCACAGGTCAGAGACGTGGGTCTGACTCATCCAGAGAGAGTGTAAAAGGACGTTGAAAGTGCTAGTTCTGTATCCATTCTCAAAACAATTTGAGAAATATTGGTTATGATTATTTGAAAATTTGTAGAATTGTGTTATGAATGCATCTTCACTTTTCCTATTTGAAAGGCTGTTTTTGCTATTTTAATCTATTTATTTTGGCTATTTTTTAACTTGGTTTTACTATCTCTTCTTGGTTTGGAAGAAACTAAAAGTCACATTTCTCTTCGTTTTTCTAACTAGAGTCTAGACTTTTGAAACTATGCCCGTCTAAGGCTGTGAATTTCTTTGGTGTCTGTTGTTTTGAAAATCTTTCGGTTAACATACAAAGAAATGTGCTTCCTCAGGCATGTAGGTTTATTCTTTTTTTGTTATTATTATTATTTGCCAAATTTCTACTGCCCTTCACAGTCCCTTTCCCACCTCTTGCTGGTTCTGTTTCTCCTCCCAAACATGGCCCCCTTCTATCTGCTTTCATAACATATATATTCCATTATTTTCTCTTGTTTGCTTCACTTGAGAGCTTAACCTCCCTTCTCATGGTCTCCTTACTTCTTTCATTACATATATGCACACACATCTAGATACCATTTATGGAGAAAACATGTTCTATCTGTGTGTCTTTCTATGTCTGGCTTATTTCACTTAACATAATGCTTTGCAGTCCCATACATTTGCTTTTTATTCTCAGCATTTTAGTTTGTGACCTCTGTTGGCCAGCAGCCCTATGAAAACAATGGAAGAGTTAGATCTGGGAAGATGATTTTCCTCTTTGTGATGTATGGATAGCGGTTTCAATTCGGACTTCTGTTTTATAAATTAGATTTATAATCAGCAAGGCCAAGTCCCTGGCTGATCATGCAGAAGTTGGGGTGCAGTGGGTCAGGGAAGCAGAACCACTCCTACTTGGGGTGGGTTCCATGACTCAAGCTGACCAACATTCTGAAACGCTTCTGCCCTTGAATTGTTTCCAGTAAGTTCATGTTCATCACACACCTCATTTAATTTCCTTCTTCCCCCTCCATACTTGAGCGACATCATTACACTTGCCATTTGACTAAATCTAGAAGCACATAGGTCTGCATTTCTAGCAACCATTCAGCTATGGTGTCTACAGATTTTTCTCTTCTATATTTTACTTATAGGCTATAGATAGATAAATCGTTGCTAATGTTTCTCAAGCCATCTTCCGTAGTTCATAATCCCATCTATATTTTCTATCCCTGTTCCCTATGAAGAATTTTGGATGTGCTTCTCCATGATTTTTCAGGTTATTAATCTTTCTCTTCAGTCATATTTATACTACTAATTATCTTGTGTACTTATCTTTTTATAGCAATGATTGCGTTTTTTTTCATTTCCATGATTTCTATATATATATATATATACATATATATATATATACATATATATATATATATATATGTATATATATAAGTACTCTCTCCACACACAGCTGCTTTTATGTAATTATCAACTATTATCATTGCAGATATTATTAGTCCCTGTTTGAAAGAAGTATTGGATATATATATATATATATATATCCAAACATATATATATATAAATTGTTCTGTTTCCTCTGTGATTGAATTATTTCATATTTTAAATATCCATTTTTCATAGGGTTATATTTTTCCAATTGACTTGTAGTTTTTTTGAGAGAGCTGTGATGTGTATATCATGCTGTATTCTGACCTATGGCATTATATCTTCCTTGAACTGCCCGTCCAGGTGGTCCTGAGAAACCCTTCTGCATTGACAGGAGGTGTGTTAGTGCTGTACCAAGGAGGGACATGTCCACTACAGACTTCTCTCACAAGGGGCAGAGCTGTGCTCTTACGACTTCTGGAGTAGTGTGTTTCCTGAAAAATGCCCCCTCACTCACTTTAGACTTTCAAAGAGATCCCTATATGACCTTGTTCCGGGGCATGGAAGATGGGAAGGGGACATTACCTTATCCTACACATCAGGGGACATTGCCTATAGCAACATGTAGTAAAGTGAGACTGTTGACATAGAGGCTTCAGAGTTCATATCAAATATTCCTATGACTTTTGCTACCCCAGACAGGCCTCAGGGCAACTCATTTAACCCTGTTCCTAGCGATAGTAGTCTCTCTTGTTTGTGGAAAATTCCATGGGGTTTGAAGTCTCTTACTGGCTTTGGGATAAAGTATTTATTCAGCCTCAAAGTAGGATCATTCAAAAGAATTCTCTTGTAGAAAGACTGGGTGCTGATGATGGAAGAGAGAGAGAGAGAGAGAGAGAGAGAGAGAGAGAGAGAGAGAGAGAGAGAGAGAGAGATCTGTAGTCTGATCAATAGAGCAACTCCCAGTGAAAAGATGCTAGCAGTAGTGGAGGGTCCCACCAAGGTCTTTTGAACCTGACTATAAGCATATACGTCAGTCTGAATCATTTATACAATAACATGTTGTACATGGTTACTAGAACCAAACATAACATTTTCTGACAAATACGAGCCATCAATTTATTTGCATCTGTGCGGTCTTAGAACAGTTTCCTAGAAGGAGCTGCTTGTAATTCATACCTGAAGCACTCATTAGAAGACTTGATAACAACGTAGAAGATGCTAGAAAATAATCTACTAAGTGCAACTTGGTAATTCCCGCATACAATTTAATTTTCTGAAGTTGTATTGATGTCAAAGTAAAATACTGAAAACCTGAAATGTTCAGGTAGTTTAAAATCCTAGCAAATTAAGAGATGATTATGAAGCATCTTACGGAAGAGCAAGTGAACTGTCTATTAGGATAGAGTTCAAGTACTTGACAGTATCTTTTGGAAATGACTTATTAAAATCTAATTTAGGGCTAGAGGAGGGAAACTTGTTCACCATGCTTGCACTGTGGGTACATCTTCAATACTTATGGATGGATGGATGGATGGATGGATGGATGGATGGATGGATGGATGGAAACCAATTCAAGGCAGGACAGATAGGACACTAAAAGAATGTTGGGGAGGAAAGGAGTCCCTTACCAGAATCTGGTTGAAGTCTTTTACAAACCTAGCCAAGACTTGCAACACAGTTAACATTTGCAAGGAAAGTTGACTACACAAAAACAATATCCTGTTTATATAGACAGGGTTCCAATAACAAGGTTAAAATTGAAACACTGTTAATGTCATGTTTATGGTCTAGGTATAGAGGGCTATTCTCCTTTTCTAGTTGTAAACATACATTTTGAAGACTCAACCTCATCTAGACTTTCAAAAAATAAAAATATAAAAAAGCTTTAACATTTGTGGTCTATAGTTTTGACAGATTACATTGCAATCCTGTTCAAGGTGCCTCTAAAGCTACCCTATAGTCTATCATCAAAAAAACGAAAAAGGTGCTTCTTAGTAATTCTTTGCGCTCTTAATTTAGTCACCAAGACTATCCATGTGATTACCACTGAGATACAAAGCACAGGCGTCCTTGGAGAATCCCTGGTGACACTCACTCTCAGGTGTGTCTTATTCTTTCCCTGGTTGACCCTCCTACCTCTCTCTCTTTGTTCCCAACATAGTATATTTATTAATTATTTGGGAATTCTGTATGGTGAACCCAGGTTACACTGGCTTCCCATTCCTCCCATGTCTATCCTCACAGCTTTGTGCCCCTTCCACCCCCAAATCCACCAAGTCCAAATTGTGATGCCCACAATTTGAGTGTTACTCATGGAGAAGGGGTCAAACTTCCTCTGGACTCTCTCTCTTTTTAAAATAAATTTGCAGCTTCCCCTTTCTCATCTCCTCCCAGTTCCTCCCTATCCCCTCCCATCCCCCCACCTTCAGTTCTCCCTTTCTCCTCAGAAAAGGGGAAGTCTTCCATGGATATTACTTAGCCTTGGCGAGTTTTTATGCGGATACCATGTGGTTTTTATTATTATTGCTCTATAATACAGTTTGAAATCAAGGATGGTGATACCTCTAGAAGCTGTTTTATTGTATAGGATTGTTTTAACTCTCCTGCTTTTGTTTGTTTGTTTTTGTTTTTATGTATGAAGTATTGTTCTTTGAGCTCTGTAAAGGATTGTGTTGGAATTTTCGTGGGAATTGGGTAGAACCTATAGATCATTTTTAATAAAGTGGCCAATTTTACTGTGTTAATCCTACTGATCTATGGGCATAGAAGATCTTTCTGTCTTCTTAAATTTCTTTCTTCAAAGATTTAAAGTTCTTGTCATCCAGGTCTCTTTCACTTGCTTGGTCAGAGTTGTACCCAGATGTTTTATATTACTTATGGCTATTGCGAAGGGTGCTGTTTCCCAGTTTTCCTTTTCAGCCCATTTATTGTTTCCATAAAGGAGGGGTACTAATTCTTTGAGTTAGTTTTATATCCATCCACTGAAGTTGTTTATCAGCTGAAGGAGTTCTCCGGTAGAATTTTGGGGTCACTCCTGTGTGCTATCATATCATCTGCTGATTGAGACTTCTCACTTTCCAATGGGTAGCCCCTTGATCTTCCTCAGTTGTGTTATTGCTTTAGCTAAAATATTAACTACTATATTGAATAGATATGCAGAGATTGAATGTCCTTGTGAAGTCCCTTATTTTAATTGCTCAAAGTTTGTCTCTGTTTAATTAGATGTTGGCTGTCAGCTTACTGTATACCGCCTTTATTGTGTTTGGGTATCTTGTATCTCTGCTATTTCCAAGACTTTTATCATGAATGGGTATTAGATTTTGTCAAACGTTTTTTCTGCATCTAGTGAGATATGTTTTTTTTTTCTTTCAGTTTGTTGGTATAGTAATTACATTGATGGATTTTCATATATTGCACCATCACTGAATCTCTGAAATGAAGCCTATTTGATCATGGTGGATGATGTTTTTGATGTGTTCTTAAATTCAGTTTGCAAGTATTTTATTGAATATTTTTGCACCAATGTTCACAATGTAGATTGGTCTGAAATTCTCTGTTTTTGTTGAATCATTGGGCAGTTTAAATATCAAGGTGAATGTGGCCTCATAGTTTGGCAGTTTTCCGTATGTTTCTATTTTGTGTAATAATCTGAGGAGTATTGGTATTAGCTCTTCTTTGAACGTCTGATAGAATTTTGTGGTAAAACTATTTGTCTCTGGACTTTGTTTTGTTTTGTTTTTCGAGACAGGGTTTCTCTGTGTAGCCCACACTGTTCTGTAACTCACTCTATAGACCAGGCTGACCTCGAACTCAGAAATTTGCCTGCCTCTGCCTCCCAAGTGCTGTGATTAAAGGCGTGTGCCACCACTGGTTAAGAGATTTTTAATGACTACTTCTATTTCCTTATGGGGTATAAGGCTGTAGCTGTCCAGACTGGGTTACCTGAAAGAGGGGCTGGAAATGAAAATGGACAAAGTTTGAGAGAAGGATGAAGCCAAGACCAAAGTTTCTGATCAAGGCCCAATGTTTAATATTCAGCACTGCCTTTTATAGGGAGCCACCAGAGACCCCATCCTTTGTTTCAGTTTGATTATGTTGCAAAGTAAGCTCAGTGGGCAGTCTACTCCTGTATGAAATTGCAAATGCAGAGAGGCCAGAGATTCAGGCAAGGCTGTAAAACCACTGTGGGTCTGTTTAACCTACTCAAGGCTGGGGGAAGGGCACATAAGTCTATTTAAATTGTTTACCTAATCTTTATGTAACTTTGATAAGTGGAATCCATCAAGAAAATTGTCCATTTCACTTTACATTTTCCAAATTAGTGGAATATAGAACTTTGAAGTAAGACCTAATGATTCTTTGAATTTCCTCCACGTCTGTTGTTATGTCCCCCCTTTTCATTTCCAGTTTTGTTAATTTGGATATTCTTTCTCTGTCTTTTAGTTAGTTTGGTTAAGAGTTTGTATATCTTGTTGATTTTTCTCAAAGAATCAGCTTTTGGTTTTGTTGACTTCTTTATATTGTTTTCTTTATTTCTAACTCTTTGATTTCAGCCCTGAGTTTGCTTATTTCCTGCTATCTATACCTCTTGGCTGTGTTTTCTTCTCTTTGTTCTAGAGTTTTCAGATATGCTGCTTTAAGTTCCTAGTATGAGATCTCACCAATTTCTTTATGGAGGCACTCAGGGCTATGAATTTTCCTCTTCTCACTGCTTTCATTGTGTCCCATAAGTTTGGGTATGTTGTGCCTTCATTTTTCAATAAATCCTAGAGAGCCTTTAATTTCTTTCTTCATTTTTTTCTCTGATCCAGAAATCATTGAGTAGAAAGAAGATTGTTCATGTTTTCAGGCTTTCTGTTCTGTCTGTTGAAGTCCACCTTTAATCCATGGAGATCAGATAAAATTCAGGGGGTTATTTTAATTTTCTTTTATCTGTTAAGACTTGCTTTGTGACCAAGTATATGGTCAATTTGTGAAAAGGTTCCATGAGATACAGAGAAGATATATTCTTTTGTGTTTGGGTAAAATGTTCTATATATATCTTTTAGGGACATTTGATTCATAATATTTGTTAGTTTCATTATTTCTCTGTTGGTTTCTGTCTGGATCTGTCAATTGGTAAGAGTAGAGTTTTGAAGTCTCCCATTATTATTGTGTTGGGTTTAATGTGTGATTTATGCTTTAGTAATGTTATTTTTACAAATGCGGTGCCCTTGCATTTAAAACATACATTTTCAAAATTGAGAAGTTATTTTGGTGGATTTTATCTTTAGTGAGTATGAATTATCTTTCTCATCTCTTTTGATTAATTTTGATTGAAAGTCTATTTTATTAAATATTACAAGCTGGCTATTCCAGCTTGCTTCTTGAGTCCATTTGTTTGGAAAAACTTTTCCAGAATTTTATTCTGAGGTAATGTCTATCTTTATTGCTGACGTGTGTTTCTTGTATGTAGCATAATGATGGATCTTGTTTTCACATCCATTCGGTTAGGCCGTGTCTTTTTTTATTGGACAATTGAGTTCATTGATGTTGAGAGATAGTGAAGACCAATTACTGTTACTTCTTATAATTTTGATGTTGTAAATGTAAACAATAGATATTGTTTACATTTTGTTTAATCATGAAAAAAAAAATCTTGTTTTCTTCCTCTATGGTGATTGAATATTTTGCTGGGAATAGTAGTCTGGGCTGTCATCTTTTGTCTTTTAGACTATATAGTCTTTGCCTTCTGGCTTTTAGAGTCTCTGTTGGGAAGTCAGGTGTAATTCTGGTAGGTCTGTCTTTATGTGTTCTTATTTTTATGTGGCAGGAGGATTTTCTTTGCTAGTGCAATCTATATGGTGTTGTTCCATAAGGTTCTTGTACGTTTATAGGCATCTCATTCTTTAGATTGGGGAAATTTTATTCTATGATTTTACTGAAAATATTTTCTAGATCTTTGAGCTGGGAATCTTTCTTCTAGTCCTATTATTCTTAGACTTGGTCTTTTCATAATGCCCCAAATTTCCTGTATCTTTTTTGTCGGGAAGTTTTTAGATTTAAATGTATTGATTTTTGCTATTTTATCTTCTATGCCTAAGATTCTGTCTTCCATCTCTTGTATTCTGTTGGTGATAACTGCATCTGTAGTTCCTGTTCTCTTCCCTAGGTTTTTCATCTCCAGGATTCCCCCAGTTTGTGTTTTCTTTGTTGCTTCTATTTCCATTTTCAGGTGTTGAACAGTTTTATTTCTTTCACCTATGTGATTGTATTTTCTTGTATTTTTTAAAGGATTTATCCACTTTCTATTTAAAGACCTCTGTCATCATAAGGTTGGATTTAAGATCATTTTCTTGTGTTTTAGTTGTGTTAGGATATCTGGGGCTTGCTGAAATAAGATAGCTGGGTTCCAGTGGTGCTATATTGTCCTAGCTGTTGGTTAATTGTGTTCTTACACTGATCTTTAGCCATCTGGCTTTTGTGGATATTTTAGGTTTAGATACTGAGTTTTGAGTTTATCTTTGTTGAATGGGTTTTGTGTTTGTTTGTTTTTTGTTTCATTTTTGTTTTCTTGATTTTTTTTTTTTTTTATTTTGGAGGGAGGAGGGACCCCATGGTTTCTGTTTTCTCTTTGTTTTTTGTTTTTTGTTTTTTTGTTTTTTTTTGGCATGAGTGGCCTCATTATCTAATGACTAGGGAGTATTCAAATCTAATAGGGTGTCTTTCCTATTGTTTGTTTGTTTGTTTGTTTGTGACATGCATAGCCTAGAGGGTTTTGGATTCTAACATTACCTCTGAGATTCCCTACTACCTATATGGCCTGTGGTCCCTCTGAGATACCCTACTACCTATATGGCCTGTGGTCCCTGCTGCCAGGGACCTGCCAGGAAAGCAGGAGTGGTTGGCTGGAAAATGCAGTACAGGAAACAATTTAAGGGGAGTAGAGGTCAGTGGTTTGGGAAGAAAGCAGGGCTTACCAGGTCCCTGGGGCCTGCTGGCCTCATCAGGTGCAGTTTAGCCCAGTTGGGTAGGCTTTCAGTGGAATTGGTGGGCAGGGACTTGGGGGGGGGGTCCTGGAACCTACAGACCTCTAGGAAAGCCGGCAAAGTTGTGGTGTAGGAAATGCAGCTCAGGATATAGGGGACGGTTTACACTGTTGGTTATGGCCTCACATTTTGCAAACGCCCATGCTCACATCTCTGTTTAAGTCTTATCTTAATTAATTCCAGCTCTGTCTCATACTGAGACTGACTTGTCCCTAAATTCTTTTGCACACTTAAGTTACAATTCTCAGTGTGTTAGTTATGGCTCTCCAGAGCAACAGAATCAAGAGAATGTATCTATAGTAAAAGGGTCTTTATTAAATCGGATTAGACAGTACTGTCAAGAGTGTCTCAACAATGGCTGTCTCATGGTAGACATTCTGAGAATCTGGTAGTCGCTTGGTCCATGAGGCTAATAATGTGTCAGCAGACAAACACCAAGCAAGGGCCTGGAGGATTCCTGGTGATCATCAGTTGCTATGGGAAGCCAGAAGAGCTGGTTTTAACATCAGTGACAAAATCAGCAACAACAGCAACAAGATACAGGAACGGTCCAATGAGAGTGGAGCCTAAGCAAGCAAGCAAGCAAACAAACAAAATCAAAAAGGATTCCTTCTTCTGTTCCTTTTCCTCTGGGCACAGAACACATCACCCACATTTAGAGTGGGCCTTCCCACATCTGTTAAGGCACTCCAGACAATCCCCTCCTGATCTAGATAACCCCTCAATGAAACCCTCTTCCCACTTAATTCTAGGTTGTGTCAAGGTGACAGTTAACACTAACCATCACATTCAGCCTCACTTGAATAGAAATTTCTGGAAAGAACTCTTGGGGTGGGGGGTGCTGGAAAAAGCACTAAGCACAGAAAGTGTCTCCAGACCACAACCAATCAAAACAAGGCCATTAGCTACGTCTGGGGCAGTATTGCTTATGCAGGAGAGCAGTGCTTCCTTCTGTCCCCACACACTGTTTCCTTGACCCTGATAACCCTAGATACCAAGGGCTTACACTATAGAGTCCTCTGAGGTGATAAACACCATCTCAGTTGTTCAGTGGGTAACAACAAAGTGATAAAGGGTGAAAAAAGGTCAGACACGGTTACAAAAATGCTTTTCAAGACTAAAATTACTAATAACTGATCATTATTTTCCATTTTGAATTTCAGGGTCAATACTTTTTCCTATGTAAGATCCAATAGGTCTGCTAGTCAACCTCCATTTTAATATCTATTAAAGAGAACAATTGTTAGATGTCATATTTATTAAACACCCCCCCACACACACACACACGAAAGTGAAAGACAAAAGAAAGTCATCTTTCAGTTACTGATCCAACACAGAAGTTGCCGTAACATTGTATGTTACTGGATGGAGCCATGATGCCCCATGGCCCTGATGATAGTCTTTATGTTTTCTACCCACCTGTTCCTTTGATAGATGAAAAAAAGAAACCTCAGAGCACCTAACTGCTTTTAATGACATATTTGAGTTTCTTGTTGTTTAATAACTGGGAACATTCACAGAGAATAAAAATACATTAGAAATATCAGGTGAATAAGTGGGAGGGAAGTAATGAATAGGGGAAATTGCAAGTTTATTGTCCTCTGTTAAAAGTGCACACTGTTCTCAGAGTCTGAGCATCTTTTCTGAGGCCCTTTTGTTGGCCATAGGAGCTTCCTGGAGAAGATCAATGTCTTCTGTGTGGGCACTTGAGTGCCTCTCTCCATCACTGTTAGAGATAGAATTATGTTTGTGTGGCTATCTTCTTTTGGATTTGTTGAAAGAATTCACTTTCTTGCTCTTTCTAGGGTGTTGTTTCCCTCCTTGTGTTGGAGATTTCCATCTATTATACTTTATAGGGATGATTTTGTGGAAAGAAATATGAGTAAATTTGGTTTTTGTCATGGAATATCTTGGTTTCTCCATCTATGGTAATTGAGAGTTTTGCTGGATATAGTAGTCTGGGCTGGCATTTGTGTTCTCTTAGGGTCTGTATGACATCTGCCCAGGATCTTTTAGCTTTTATAGTCTCGGGAGAGAAGTCTGGTATAATTCTGATAGGTCTGCCTCTATTTTGTTACATGACCTTTCTCCCTTACTTCTTTTAATATTCTTTCTTTGTTTTGTGCATTTGGTGTTTTGGCTATTATGTGATGGGAGGAATTTCTTTTCTGGTCCAATCTCTTTGGAGTTCTGTAAGCTTCTAATAAGTTTACAGGCATCTCTTTCTTTAGGTTAGGGAAGTTTTCTTCTATAATTTTGTTGAAGGTATTTACTGGCCCTTTAAGTTGGGAATCTTCACTCTCTTCTATACCTATTATCCTTGGGTTTGGTCTTATTATATCCTGGACTTTCTGGATATTTTGGGTTGGGAACGTTTTGCATTTCGTATTCTCTTTGACTGTTGTGTCAATGTTTTCTATGGTATCTTTTGCATCTGAGTTTCTCTCATCTATCTCTTGCATTCTGTTGGTGATGCTTGCGTCTATGATTCCTGAGCTCTTTCCTAGGTTTTCTAACTCCAGGGTTGTCTCCCTTTGTGATTTCCTTATTGTTTCTATTTCCATTTTTAGATCCTGGATGGTTTTGTTCAATTCCTTCACCTGCTTCATTGTATTTTCCTGTAATTCTTTAAGGGATTATTTTGTGTTTCCTCTTTAAGGGCTTCAAGCTGTTTGCCTGTGTTCTCCTGTACTTTTTTAAGGGAGCTATTTATGTTCTTCTTAAAGTCCTCTATCATCATCATGAGATGTGATTTTAAATCAGAGTCTTGCTTTTCCAATATATTGGGGTATCCAGGACTTGCGGTGGTGGTATAACTGTATTCTAATGATGCCAAGTATCCTTGGTTTCTGTTGTTTATGTTCTTGCCCTTGCCTCTTGCCATCTGTTTATCTCTGGTTTTAAATGGTCTTACTGTCTCCGACTGTGGCTTGTCCTTCCTGTAAGTCTTTGTGTCAGCACTCCTGGGAGACCAGATTTCTCCTGGCAGGATATGGATACAAGGAGCTGTGGCAAAGGGTCAGCTCTAGGTGAGATGGAAACCAGAAGGATCCTGTCTCCTTGGTTCCTGTGTCCTGAGGGCTCCAGGAGGGTCCCTCTTGGGCCAAGAATTTGAGCAGAAGTGGTGGTCTTACCTGTGCTCACAGGTATGTCAGCAGTCCTGGGAGACCAGCTCTCTCTTGGCGGGAGTTTTGTATGGGGAGCTGAGGCACAGGGTCAGCTCTGGGGCACATGTATAAGCCAAAGGATCCTGTCCCAGGCTGCTCCTTGGTTCCTGTGTCCTGAGGGCTCTGGACAGGTCCCTCAGCACAAGTGGTAGTCCTACGTGTGTTCACAGGTGTGTCAGCACTTTGGGAGACAAGCTTTCTCCCAGTGGGATTTAAGTACAGCTTACTTATATCTTGTGGGACTGTCTCTACTTCTGCAGTAATTCTGAACAGCGTGAGGTAAAAGCAGTCCAGTCTAGCCACTGAGTTGAACCAGTGAACTGAGTCCATAAAGGCTAGGATGGCATTTCTGGTCAGACAGGAAAGTACCAAATGGTCTTCCTATTTATTTTGTTCATAACAGCAAACATTTTTAAAATACTATTTTTTAATGTAAAAAGTAAAGATCCATAGGTGTGTGGGTTTACATTAGAAAATAATATAATAGTGTCATCTTGAAGCATATTTCTGAAAAATTATGATACTCAAAAGCATTATCTTTCCTTAAAACATTGAAAAATATGCATCAAAACACCAGGAATGATTTTGCCCAGTTATAACAGTGAGATACTAAGCAAATATAGAAATGAGCATGATTTTTGGCCCCCTACCCCAGAGGTTGTATATATAGTATAAGGCAAGCAGATTCTTAGTTGATATGCTTGAAATACACTTTCGTGAGTGTGCTAAAATATACATTCTAGATTATTTTTCATTTTTGTGCATCAAGAGGTGTCATGAAATCATCTTAGTGAAGGGAAAAGGAAACCCGTTATTCTTGAAATAAGCAAGAGGAGCACAGTGGTGATTACCTGAGCAGGCAGTGCCCTAATCCTTGAAATAAACATGGCAATTAAGCTGCACTGCAGAGCGAGGAGATATTAAGATCAAAGTCTGGAGAGATTGCTGCTCTGATTTACTAGTGGAACTTAATTCTCATTATATTAAAAAGTACTCAATCAACCAAATCTTTCTTAATTAACAAATTAATTTAGGTACTTTCACTGTTTCTATAAATTTCTTATTTGCGGGTGGACTTGGGAGGTACATACTCCACTCTCAGTGTCTTCAGAGGTCGTTGAGTCTCTCCTCATTTCTCCTGCAGCACAGCCGACTTTTGTTATACCTGTCACAAGTCACTTTCCTGTGTGCTGCCAATAGAGTTTTAATTAGGAGACAGGTAGCATCATTGTGGAGCTTTTCCTGCTACTGTATGTTGTGTTCATTAAGGATTACAAAAAACAAAAAACAAACAAACAAAAAAAACGAAAAAAAAACCCACAAAACTTGAATTAAGGTTTTAATTTGTTTTTAGATATATTTATTTATTTTACTTTGTGTGCATGAATGTTTTGCCTGCCTCTTTCTCTATGTGTATATGTACACACATATGTACATGTACCCATATGTACATCAGACCTATGCAGCAGTTGGGGAGGTCAGAAGAAAGCACCAGAACCCCTGGCATTGGCGTAACAGATGTTGTGGGCCACCATGTGGGTGTTGGGAACCAAAGTTGGGTTTTCTGCAAGTACAAGGATGCTTAAATGCTGAGCCAAATTTGCAACCTCAAAAGTCATTTAAAGGGCTTCATTTCCACACCCCCTTGGTAAAGGATTACTATGTGTATGGGTGTTTTATTTACAGGTCTGTATGTTGCTTGTGTGCCTGCTGCCAGCAAAGGTCAGAGGAGGGCTTGGAATTAAACAAGTGTTGTGAGCTGCGCTGATGGTTCCGGGAATTGAACCCATGTCCTCTAGAAAAGCAGTCAGTACTCTTAACCATCTTTCCAGCTCCTCCTCAAAAGGTTTTGCTATCTCTACAACCAAACATTGCAGAAGAAATTAGCAGGAAGAACAGAAAGATGAATGGAAGTCAAAGTTTATGGAAATAAAACAAAAAACCAAAAAAACTGAGAAAGAAGGAAAAGAGGCAATTGTATTGTGATATTCATTCACAGATGCAGGTGAAGTACCGTGACCAGTACAACCCAGGCTTCAGAAGACCATCTGAAAAATAGAAAGTTGGAGCAGTACTTCTTACTGACTAAAAGAGTGTTTTTATAAAAATGAATTTTCTGCGTTAAAAAAAAAGGACTTAAAGACAAGTTTTGTTTGTTTGTTTGTTTGTTTTTAAAAAAGGTTTAGTTTTCATTTTTTTTCCCCCAAATACAAGTTTTTAGAGCAGGGGGATGGGTAATGGCATTCCTTTTCTGCCTCCCATATTTCAGTTGTAATCCTAGAATGTACTCCTTTTACATCAAGAGATGTTTTAAAAGTGGTGAATGTTAAAGACAGCTAAGTTAACTCATCTCTGTTTAAATTCAGTTCAATAAGAATCCACTGAAGGATAGTGATATTAAAAGTTATAGAGCTGATAATACAGAGCTGTGCACAGTTAAACATAGGCTCCAATCCACTGAGATCCATCCCATCCAAAATGTGGCCCATGGACCCACAACAATAGCATTTTATGAGCGTTTTTACAGATACACAATCTTTCACTCCAGCTCATACCTTCTGAGTAAGAATCTTCATTGTGATAGGATCCCCAGGTGAATCAAATGTATGTTAAATTGTAGAAGTACTGTGATGGTGACAGAAATAGAAACTGATGTCTTGTTTTTTAAAAAAGTAATAATTTCATAAGAAGCACTCTAGCCCAGAATAAATTCTGTGCCACAGTAATGGAATCTAATTTTGATGTGGAGATCTGCAATGATTTCAAATCTACCCTCTTCTGTAATTGCTTCCCACCTAAATGTGCTAGAGGAACAGTGCACGGAGTATATTACGCTTTAAATTTTCTCAGCCAGTAACAGATTAATATAGCAAAGAGTTTGAGGAAGAATACTTGGAATCTTTGAAATTAGCATAACGTATCAACATCTGTGGGAAAATGTTGACTTGTTCACAACTGGGTGCAAGACTATAAAGTGCTGAAATAAATAAATGTTCTACTAAAGTCCTAGAGTCAAATAACGCTTTTTCCAAAAGAGTTTAATTATTTTGTTTGTATAGTTGTGTGTACCTGAACATGTTTCCCATAGTGCATGCTTGTAGAGCTTTGTAGCGGCTCAAAGAGCATATCAGCTTCCCTGGAACTGGAGTTACAGATAGTTGTTATCTCCTTGACATGGGTGCTAGGAACTGAACATAGGTACTCTTCAAGTACAGGAAATGATTCCTAACCACTGTGCAATCTCTCCAGCCCCAAGACTCTACAAATATTCTTAAATATTAAACATTTTTTTCCCTTGAACAATAACATTTTTATTCTTCAGAACTAATATCCTGTGGAAGACATTTCCAGAAACAGTATGTTTTAGAAGTTTTTGTAAAAAGTCTGCTCATGAATTCTTTACTAGGCTCATTCGGCTCTCCATTAACTCCTGTGCTTTTTATAGTTATAAGGTATGCTGAGTGATTCATCCTGGGATACAGCTCTGACACAATATTTATAGCATAACAATTCCAAAGTAAATGAATCCAGTCATACCGTTAAAAATTATCCAGATCCGGATAGATAAAGTTGTCTTTGAACAAACAGTATGCTAAAATCTGGCCTCCACATACCATTGAAATTAAGCCGGAAACTGCAAGTAAATAAAAGGAACGCTCTGGTTAACTGCCAGTAATGAATAATTCATTGCTAAGATTATGAATAAGAACAATTGCCATCACTAAAATAATGTTCCTGAAACTGACATAGCATTTGCAATGAAGTCATTTACAGAATCAGTGAAGAGAGAGTACCATGTATTCTGGAGCTGGTATATCATTGAAATTTAGAGCCTCCTCCAGGGAATAGCACAGATCAATAGTAAGGAGCCCTTAAAACTCAGCATTTCAGAGGAAGTGATGTCAGAGCTCATGCCACATAACCCACAGTTCCTGGTTCTTTCAGCTTTTCTGCCTGTCATGTGCTTGTGTTGTTACTGTTTTCTTGTTTGAGACAGGGTCATGCATGTAGCCCCAGATAGACTCAGCAAGCCCTATTCCTCTGTCCCAGGCGTGCTGCCATCTCAGAAGTGTTTTACCCAACCTGACTGTTGTTTTTACGTTATGATATTATTACTTCTATCATTATTGCTATTATACAACACAGGTACACACACACACACACACACACACACACACACGTGTTAATTCTCATGCATGCATTTACAAATGATTTTTGTATATTATAGTAGGAAATCATCCCCATTAATTTTAAGTATTGGAAGAGTTTTCTTTTCTTTCTTTCTTT
>NC_034610.1:49328375-49330651 GCF_900095145.1 Mus pahari | reverse complement strand
TAGCCTTGGCTGTCCTGGAATTCAGTTTGTAGACCAGGCTGGCCTCAAACTCAGAAATCCACCTGCCTCTGCCTCCCGAGTGCTGGGATTAAAGGCGTGGGCCACCACGCCCGGCTCGGAAGAGTTTTCAAAACCAGGATTCAACCTATCTGTGCTATTTGATTTAATGAAAACAGTTTTAGTTCTTGTTTCATTTGCTTGCTTTAAAATATATATCCAAGCACAATCAATCCAATTACAAAGTTCTCACAAATCTGCTGCTCCTTCTATGCCAGGAACGGCATAGTGCCTGTGACAGGTAAAGCTCCCTGAGGTAGAAACCCAGAGAATTGCTGGCTTCCTTACACACAGACTCGTGTAGCTGCCAGCAGCCATGGTTACTGTGTTCCTAAAAGGAAAGCTAGGGATGGATGGGAAGGACAGCAAGAGAAATAACGAGCCAAGACAAAGTTCCCTGATCAAGGCCCAAATTTTAATGAACAGCTCTGAGTTTATATGGCAAAACCCAAGGACCCGTCCCTTTGTTTATTTGTTTGTTTGTTTTGGTCTGGGTTTTTTTTTTTTTTGGTTTTGGTTTTTTAGACACACGGTTTCTCTGTTTCTCTGTATAGCCTTGGCTGTCCTGGAACTCACTCTGTAGATCAGCTGGTGGGACCCATCCCTTTGTTGTGGCTGGACTTTGCTGCTTGTTTCCGCTGGATTGAGTTGCAAAGTAAGCTCTTCAATAGCTCTGTGGGCAAGCAGCATGTTCTCAGTTCTCTGGCAGGAAGATGGAAATGTAGCAAGGCCAGATGCCTGGCTCCACTGTGGGAGACCTGTTCAGCCAGCTCAAGGATGGGAGGAGGGCACAATTCCTCCCTTTTTATTTATTAAAAATTAGTTGGACTGGGCCATAAGATTTGCTTATGGTTCATGGTCCCGCCTAGGAATTATTGTGGCTGGCAGCCACATCCAGCTTGGGCCTGAGTCTATACGCCCTCTTACCCATCTGAGAGGCCACACATAGCTTGTTTGTGTTTATTTACACAAACACAGCCTTTCGGTGTTCATTATGAACAAACATGGCCTTTTGGCACATGACTCTGTCTTAGGTTGATAGGAGTCATAGAATCATCAGTGGCCCGTCCTTTACTGCCGGCCCTTATAGCACACCTTTCTCCCATTCAAACCAAAGCCATGCTATGCACTCAATGCATTTCTTCATAGCAATGAATAACTGCCATATCATTGTGCTGAAGTCGAGCCTGTATGGAGGTAACCAACAGATCTGCTTAAAATACAAGTCAAAAGTTAAGAGCAAATAGGATTAAGGTTGTCTGCAGGGATGTCCCAGGCACTCAATTCAGTTGCAAATTAGCAATGATCAGACCCAAGGTCTGGCCTCCCAGTGTGTGGAAGGTGGCTTTGAGAATCAACAGAAAAAACTGTTACTTCTCAGGAAACAGTGGTAAGAGCCAGGTAAGATTCCAATTGTGAAGATTCCATCTTCACAATTGGAATCTCCAATATTGGATATATTTCTAGATCAGGCCAGGATTGAGTCAGAATAACTGGTCACATTAAAGGAAAGAGAAGAGTCATTATAACTCCTCCTTTTGATTAATTTTTCTAAGTCGGTTTCCACAATCTCTATGTTCTCTGTCCCACAAGGTCTAAAAGCTTGAATTGAGGCAGCTTGTCTAATCTGGGACATAGGCAAGCAAAGGTGGGTCAAGGACATATACTCAATACAGCTTTCCTGTCACCATTGTCAGGGCGCTCAGCAAGCTCACAGGTCAGCTTTATCCTTTTGTGTCAGCATGTCACACCAATCAATCTGGCAGCTAGCATGCTCCTGCAGCATTCTGGGAAGAAAGTACAAACACGCTCTCTTCCCCATATTAAATACCTGATCAGGATCATAGCATATACCAACAAGTGGATCCTTCCATCTCACCTAGGTGTGAGTATGCCTAGTTCTAGGTTGCTATAGACACTTAGCAAAGAGTACCCTGGCATCTACATTTTTAAAATTTTAAAAATAAAAAGCATGGTTTAAATAATGTGAACAAGCATACAACTTTCCCCATTTTTTGTTTTTTTTTAAGAAGATATTGTTTTAAAGTTCCACAATATTGCTGGGCGGTTGTGGTGTCACATGCCTTTAATCCCAGCACTTGGGAGGCAGAGGCAGGCGAATTTCTGAGTTCAAAGCCAGCCTGGTCTACAAAGTGAGTTCCAGGACAGCCAGGGTTACACAGAGAAACCCTGTCTCAAAAACCAAAAAAAAAAAAAAA
>NC_034610.1:49314669-49327890 GCF_900095145.1 Mus pahari | reverse complement strand
AAAAAAAAAAAAAAAAGAGTACCGTCCATTTGCAATAATTGATTAAGTATAAGTCCTTGAGAATTAACAACATTATGTTGTTCAGGTAGAAAATAAGGACACTGAGAACAAATCTTTACAATTTTACATGCGCATTCTCTAAAAATACCAAATTATTATCTCAAGCCATTACAATTTTGACAATGTAAACAAAGAGCTGATATGGCCATTTGTTCCTGGGTAAAGCCTATTATCTACCTGTGATACAAATCTGCTGTGGCATTGCCCGAAGAGGTCTTGTCCAGTCAGTCCAGGGTGAGTTTTAAATGTCCAAAGACAGTCCTTTAGAGGAACAGTACTTTCTCTTAACTTGAGTTCTATATGCATAAACAATTACAAAATTTGAGAATTAGCAGTAACTAAATATGGAACAATTTCAAGCAATTGTAAGTCCTGACATATATACTATCAGTATGCAAATGTAAACCTTGATTTTAGCATTTTAAAAACAGTGACTACATAGTTCAATTATTTGTGCTGAAGTAGAGGGAAACTCACGAGAATAAACATGTGATCTAATCACATATACTTCTCNCCCATAGAAGGGCTGTTTATAAATATAGTAGATGTATTCTTTATGGAATGCATACATAAATTTACAGGAAATAAAAAAGCATGCATAGAAGCAAATTTTAACTTAGTTTTTGGATAATGATTATCAATTTTGCCTAAAGAGTTTGCTATGCAATATGCCAAATATCAGTATTCTGTAATAAACAATTTAATTGCTGTCTGAAACAAGAAATAGATGTCTCATCTGGTTTTTAAGACATTTTTTTTTTTCTAAAATGCCCTCATGATTTTATCTTACAATTCTTTATTAACACCACAACAGCTTCATAATAGGATGTTAAAACTTTAGTTGGAGATAGAGAAAGATGAATCCACATTAATGCTCTTTTGCCAAAAAATTGCTGTGGGCATATTGAGTAACAATAACTAGTATAAGCAGTAAACAATTGATTACAGAAGCTTCCTCTACTTTCTGCAAAGCTATTTGTCTCTCACCAGTTAGTTTGCATCTCCCTTGATAACATCCAACAAAGGCTCAAGTCCTCCTGTGGTGAGCTTAAGGTGAGGCCTTAGCCAAAGAACATCTGGAAGCTTTTGAAAATAATTTGAAGTAAACAACTCATCTTTTCTTTCTTGAATTCTCTGTACCACAATTTTTCTAGGATATAACTGAGGCCCCAAATATTGACAAAGATGTTGCTTCTGAATCTTTTCTGGAGCAGCAACTACTCCCCAAATCTTTAAAGTTCATTGTATAAGAGCAAAGATAGTAAAATTCCACCAGAAGAATCAGCTAATAAAATACTCTCTATATAATAAACAATATACACGGAAAGATTTAAAGTCTTAACTTCTCATATTGAAGCAGAGACAAAACATTTTTTACATATTGTAAGGCTATTCCTAAAGGCCAAACTTTCCAATGATCACAAGCTCACTAGAAGCAAACCCTTTACAATTATCAGGATACAAAGGAAAAAACAACCTTCCAAATCCATAATAATTCTATATGGAGTATGCAAACCAGATTGCAATGCCTCTTCAAGTTCCACAGCCCTATTGACCTTTTATAAATCTTAAGTTTGAACTATATTTTGAACAACAACTGGATAGAGCTGTAATAATGCTGTTTTGGCTTAAAAATAGTTCCCCGGGGGGTGAGGTGAGGCCCCCAAAACTTCCCTAGTCAGGGTTTGCAAAACAAAAGAAGTGCCACACAAGCCTCACTGAGGCTGCTCTGAGCTTTGCATTAACTCAGATGTAAATATTTCTTAATCTGAGCCTATTGCCTGAGTCCTGACCCAAAGAGTACCCCTCCTGCTACGAGGACAGATTCCCGGGGAGAAATTTTATGGTCTGTCTATGACTCTAATTTTTGGACAGTCTTTCCTAAGATGATTTATACTTAAAATATTCCTTGTCACCTTAGTGTTATGAAAGCATTGTTTGTGCTATAGACCCCTGCAAGGCAGCAACCATAGCTAGACCCTGATTGTATGAAGGTCCAATTTCTCCACAAGGATAAGCACATCCAGGTAAGTCTGCCCTTGGTTTGTATGACTGGACGGCTGCAGAGAGCTGTGATTCTCATAGGACAATCGTGTAACACAAGGAAAACCCAGCTTGAGGGTCTCTGAAAATTCTTCTAGCTGTTTTTAGTAACCTATTCACAAACTCTTTGAAACCGTTCATCCGGAGCCTGTTTGATACCAGATAAATTCTCACTGAGATCTCCTTTCCACCTTGTGGAGAGGGTTAAATTCTGCTTTTACCACTGTATCTGATAAAGCTTGTGTAAAAGGGACAGCAGGTCCATATTGGCCACAGCTGTTTTTAACTTCTATTACTCTTGCAATCATCCTAATTACAAAATATGGGTGAGTTAAGAATCCTGAGCTTGTGATCAAACTGCAGCCAATGGAACACTGCCAATTTAACCATAATTTTTAAGTTTCTTTTGCTATATTAGAGCATAACTATAACTTTTGGAAAGCAAAACCCAATTTTAAACAATCCATTTTCTTTAAAATCAATACCAAATGCATTACTTTCATGTTAAAAAAGTTTGGCTGTCAATTCTCATATATGAATGCATGAGAGTACAACTTTTAATGCTTCATTAAAGAGACATTTTTTATGAATTAGCATTATTAAGCAATATTAATATATATGATTTGAGCGGATAAACCAAACAGCAGACCACGCCAAGGTGATTTCACGTGAGAGGTTTATTAAGCAGGGATGGGGAGTGGCAAAGCGGGTAGAAGAATAGAGAAGAGAGAGAGAAAGAGGAGAAAAGGGGGAAGGGGGAAGAGAAGAAGTGGGGTGAAGAGAGGAGGAGAAGAGAGCGAGGAGGGGGTGATCCCCTAATTTATACGGAGAATGACATCACACCAATGAGGGTGGGGACTGAGCCAGGTGAGTTGTGGGATTGAGGGTCGCCGTCCTGGCAACGCAGGTCTAGTGTCACATGGTTGGGTCAGGCCTTGCAGTATCCTGGTGCTAACAACATTGTTTTAAATCTTATCCCTTATAAGTCTAGTTTCTAGGATAAGAATTACATAAAATATTAATCCAATTTAGAAGTATCTTTAGAGGCCTGGTTTTCCTGGGCTGGTTCATGCTACATGTTTTTTAAAATGACTCCAACCCTGAATTACCAGTTTTAAGCTAACTTCCTTGTTATCAATGTTATACTTTTTAAATCATACCCAATAACTTATAAGCCAATACTCTCTGACCAAGACATGCAGAGCATATTTATACCTTGAAGACCAGTCAGAAACCAAATGAAGCGGCTACAGGAATCTTATAAATTTAGACCAATCAAAGAATTTTTTCTTTTTCTAGCTATAATTTCAAGAGAAAAAGCACTGTCATTTGTAGAACCCAATAATGACAATTGCAGAGAATTTTCTAGGAAAAAAACAACTATTGGGCTGGAGAGATGGCTCTGTGGTTAAGAGCTCCGAATGCTCTTCTGAAGGTCATGAGTTCAAATCCCAGCAAGCACATGATGGCTCACAACCATCCATGACACAACCATCCATAATGAGTTCTGATGCTCTCTTGTGGAGTGTCTGAAGACAGCTACAGTGTACTTACATATAATAAGTAAATAAATCTTTAAAAAAAAACAAACAACAAACAACTATCAGCTCATTTGCCTTACAACTAAGAAGCTGCTGGCCCCTTTTAAAAGCAGCTTTTCAGCAGGGCCTCTTCTGCTGTGCTTGACTCCTGGCTAAGGGTGTGGGCAACGTAAATCAGCCTCTGCTGGGCAAACTGAAACTGAATCAGGAGATGGATAGCTGAAGATAAAGTTTTAACCATTTTTTTTCTTTTCAACATGAAACATAGGACAACAGTCATTCAGACAATGAAAACACAAAAGCAAATAAACAAACAAACAACAGCAAAAAAAAAAACAAAACAAAAAACAAAACCAGACACAATTGTGCACCAAACATAGACAAAACAGAGAGGGTAGAGAACTTGATGTAACCAGAAATAAGGATGTCTCCTGTAGGGGTTACGGAGAAAGCAGGACGTCTGATTTCCCTCTGTCCCCGGAAGAGCTCTGGAATCCATTTTCCTTCTCTAGTGTCTCCCCTTTGTTGTTGTTGTTTTTTGTTTGTTTGTTTGTTTACTTATTTTATCTTATTTTAAGCCCTACTCCTCTCGCCTGATGCAGTTCTTGACTGCGGACAAATGCCTGTTTAGAATTTTCCAGTCCCATTCTCCACTGTCAACCCCTAGCTGATATCAGCGTTTGGGCCGACGCTGACTCAGTCTAGCCTGTATCCTTTTTGCACCCTTGTGATCAACAGCCTTCAAAAGATGAAATCTGTAGTGCTAGCATTAATGCTGTATGCTGATTACCATGCAAAATACCATCTTCTTCCTTTTTCTGTGGAGCCCCGCCAAGACAGTGTCCCTCAGTCATTCTTTCCGTATTCAGTTCCCTCGTTCGGGCAGCACCTGTAGCAGCCAGTGGGTTCCTGAAAGGAAAACTGGGGATGGATAGGGAGGACAGCAAGAGAAATCACAAGACAAAATTCTCTGATCAAGGCTCAACTTTTAATGTACGGCTCTGGGTATATATGGGAAAACCCAAGGACCCATCCCTTCGTTTCGGCCGGGTTCTGTTGCAGGTTTCAGCTGGATTGAGTTGCAGAGTAGACTTCAGCAGCTCAGTGGGCGGGATGTTCTCAGTTCTCTGGCAGGAAGGTGGAAATGTAGCAAAGCCAGATGCCTGGCTCCAGTGTCCTTCTTCAGCCAGCTCAAGGCTGGGGGACGGCACAGACACATATCCAGTGAGAGACTCCGGGACAACCTTCTTAAGATATTTCGCCATTGTAGGTCTGCTACCTACATTTTTACTCAAAGGAAAACCAAGAAGAGCCATGTTGGGTGTCCTTCTGTGACTGTAGTCGGAACAACCCCACTCGTTAAAACATCCGCAGCTGGTCACACCGAAATTCCTTTAGCCCGTCTATTATGTCCAACAGGCAACTTTCTCAGGCATTGAGTTGGCCTTCTATGTGTGCCTGCGATGGTCAGGGTGCAGCAGACTTTGTATGTTCTAGATGCAGCACAGAGGAAAGCAGTTTCCACAGCATTATTTTCCTATTTGTGGAATAAAACAGGTCTTGCAAAGGCTGGGCAGGCACCCCACTATTGTGCCGTATCCTTAATCTCTGTGTACAGCCGTCCCCCAACCCCTTTTTTCATTTCAGCAACTTTCTTTAAAGCTTATTAAAATTTACATAAGGTTTATGCCAGATGATACCTCAGTACTTTCTGTGTGTATTATCTAAATGTACTAAACAATATTGAAAAAAAAATTAAAAGTTAAGACTAAAGACTTGCCAGGCAGTGGTGGCGCACGCCTTTAATCCCAGCACTTGGGAGGCAGAGGCAGGCGGATCTCCATGAGTTTGAGCCTGGTCTACACAGCAAGTTCCAAGACAGCAAGGGCTACATAGAGAAACCCTGTCTTGAACCCTGCCCACTCCCCAAAAGACCTCAGATTTATAAACATGACATTAAGTTCTGAAGAAAGATAATATTGGCACTAGAGATAATGAGTATTATTGATGTCCAACAGATGTCCAAGGTGAAAGAAAAAACTTTTATTCACTTTCCTATTTTTTAAAAACATATTCATTTTTATTTTAGGTATGTGAGTCTTTTTGCCCACATATTTGTCTTTGTACTCCATGCTTACAGGGCTCACAGAGGCCAGAGGAAGGTGTTGGATCATATAGAACTGGTCAAGGATGATTGTGTGGTGTCATGTGGATGTTGTGAACTGGACTAAGGTCCTCTGTAAGAACAGCCAGTGGTTTTTTTTTTTTTTTTTTTTTTTTTTTTTTTTTTTTTTTCCGAGACAGGGTTTCTCTATATAGCCCTGGCTGTCCTAGATCACTTTGTAGACCAGGCTGGCCTCGAACTCAGAAATCCACCTGCCTCTACCTCCTGAGTGCTGGGATTAAAGGCATGCGCCCCCACGCCCGGCTCTTTTTTTTTTTTTTTCCAAAATAAATTATCCCATTTATTTTTCAGGTACCACTGTCTTCACAATTTTTGTTGCTGTTGAATGGAATTTGTTACAGAAATTATTTCTTGTCAGGTTTAAACAGCAAATCAAAGAGAAAAATAAGAAGAAACCATATAACTAATTCAGGCAAAAACAAATTAATAGCTTACAGATCTGATAGAACAGCCAGTGCTCTTAACCACTGAGCCATGTTGCCAGCGTCTTGGTTAGCTTTCTTATTACAGACATGATCAAGGTGTCCAGGTTCATGTGTGAAGAGAAAAAGTGGCCAAACAGTCTGATTGCCTCCTGTGCTAATGTGGAAGTAAGAATGACACTTCTGAAGAGATGTCACAAATAGATGTTGAGGGCTTGATTCTGTATATTCTTGGGATGATGGCCATTGACCAGTCTGCGGGTGCACATCAAAATTATCTTTATTCTCCCACTTTATATGCAAGTGTCTATTTAATGTTATAAAAGTAAAATACCATGTAATATAATCACATTAAACATTTAATATTTATAATAATCTACCAAAATAATTACCCCCCCCTTTTTTTTTAACCATCTCAGGGTGAAAATTCAGCAGCCTCCATTATAATCAGCTGGCTTATGTTCCCTATTTGAAATACAAATGCTCGTATTACATTGAAGGAAAATCTCTGGTACTTCTTGTCATCATGAATTCTGTCCATACTTACACAACAAATAAGTACTGACACTATTTTAGGTAGGGTATTACGCTGGGCTTGCATCCTGAATGTGCTATAAATAGCCCTTAAAATTTGTTTCAAATATTTGAAAGTAAAAAGCCATCCTGTACCTTTCTTGTCACAAGTGGAAGCAGGGATTTGCTATTTTATTCAACTGAGTTTAGAAACAAACATTTTGGCCTTTACATATTATTTCCCAGGTCCTGTCTTAGTCATTTCTGTTGTCTGACTAGACAAGGCATAACATTTCTACTATCAGAAAGAGACATGGAAGGAAGCCCTTTCAGAGCTGCGGCTTCCAATAATCAGCCTGGCTTCTCTTGAGCTTGTTTGAGCGCTTTCCAATGCCTGGGGGTGTCTGTTTCCATACAGTTTTGTACATTCTGTTCTCTCTCCTGTGTGTCAGAGAGTTCTCTGCAGGAGAGCTCCTGGGTGTGCAAAGGTATGATTGGTGGTTATCTATAGCTCACACACAGGAAGTACTACTGGTACAGCTTGTCGTAGCGAGGAGAAGCTTCACTCATTGACTCTATAAGCTTCTCTTTACACATTTGACAAATTATAACACTCCACAGGATTGTAGTAAAGGTTAGTGGGACATATACAAGGGCCCTGGCTCATATTAAGTAATCAATAAACCTAAGTATTTCAATTCTGCGTGGGCCATTAAAAACCAAATAGCAATATCGGAATATGTTTGGGTTTGTCTGCTGTTTGCAAAACAGATTGAAAATATTAGACAAGATTATTGCCAAGTCAAGCAGAATAATATTTCTTAAAAATTACATAATCTTTGTGTTCAGAAGCCAAATACAACAGATTCATAAGCAAATAGTTTCCATACTTGACAAACACTGAAATCTGTTTAGAGATGCCTAGCTTTGCTTTATATGGTCATTTATTAGCATAAACAAATGGTGGAGCTGTGACTCTACTCCTTCTGATTTTCTGATCATTTTATAATATAATTAGGGGAGAAAATGGACACCAACTGTCTCAGTTCCTGCATGGTTGCTGTTTATTGTGATTTTTTCTTTCCTACTTAAGATTTCTATGGGATCTAACTCTAAGACCCGCATAGTTTTTAGATTCATTTGTTTAGAACTAAGGAGGAGCTACACGTATGTGGGTGGCTTTGGTTTTAAGTTAGGTGTTGCATGAAATTAAAAGCACTCTGTTCTACATTTGAACATCTGTAAGTCAGCAATATGTACATTGCCTGGTCCCTACCTAGATCATCTTAGGCCCTCAGGATTGTTAGGAATGAATTCTATTCTACACCAGTTCACCTTCCTTTCTACTTCCTTATATGACTTATGTGTTGTTCATAATATTTCTTATGATACGGTAATATTTATGGCAGTCCTTCATAGATTCAAACTATATCAAAAGGAAAAGCAGAGTATAGGTGTGTGTGTGTGTATGTATGTATGTATGTATGTATGTTTACTGATCTATTTATAGACATAAGCTCATGCTAAAAATGCAGCCCGACTGGTGTAGATTATGTTTGAACTGCTCTGGGAGTACGCATTTGCTAGAAGAGTCTATCTTTAAAAAAAGTGTATGGTTTTTATTACCTAGACATCATCATCATTATCTTAAAAAGGGAATAATGTAACAAAAGTTATGCCTGAGATGAAGTCTATTTCCAACATTTATTCTACTTAACATTGCTTTTCTGCATTAGAGGATTTTAACTCAGGCCATTCTGTACCTAAAACAACCCACCGATGTGGCGTCAAGGAGAATTCCAATGTAACTGCAAAAGAAAAAAAAAAATGCCGAAGTCCATTTACAAAAGCATGCAGTTTTATTCCACTCACCAATAAATATTTATGTTTGCCCAAACCATATCCACAAAACAAAAAGCATTATTATTCATGTTTGTAACACCAAGTAGCCCTGTTTCCTTATGCTGTAGAGCAACAGTTCTAACCTGTGGGTCACAACCCCGCTAAAGGTCAAATGACCCTTTCATAAGGGTCCCCTAAGATTATTGAAAAACAGATATTTATACTATGATTTACTACAGTAGGAAAATTGCAGTTATGAATTCACAGTGAAGTAATTTTATGCTAGGGCGTCACCACATCATGAGGGGTGCGGCATTAGGAAGGCTGAGAAACTGCTGTATATGGTCATTTGTTTATTAAGTCGAATGCTTGCAGTTGTCCTGAAGATGTCGCCGAGATGATCTGGAGGGATGGGCAGTGACGGTGGTTCTGAGACTGTCCTATGCTCTCAGAGTCTTGCATCCTATGAATTCTGAACGACTTTTCCCTGAACTCATCTCTCTTGGATTTTCATTATTTTGCGTCTTGCTATGTAGCCCAGGCTACCACCAAGCATTGGTTAAACAGTTTCTGCAAGTCATGAGTTAGACAATTCCAACGCAATTGTTTTGGTGTCAGAGTTTATAGCTCATCTTAAACTTAAGGGTTAGACCTTATGATGCCCCCAAATGTTTCCTCTTTAAAACAAACAAACAAACAAACACAAAGGTTCTTGTGACTGTCTTATAAAAAAATCCCTCTGATCCTTAAGGTAAAATAGAGAATCTGAGATGGCAGCGTGAAAGGAAGGGGGGTCCAGTGGTTCTCTGAGGAATGGGTCAGGAACTGGAGAGCTTGGGTCTGATGAGACTAAGGCCAGAAGATCGATTGGCTAGGACTTACTTATGGTAGTGAAGCGGACAATTAGGAATTCATTTGGCAGTGCGTGCTGTTGAACTGGATGCGGCTCATCGTATCCATATATCAGGGCACTAAAGACTCAAGGCTAGTTTGACTTGATGATGAACAACAGCTAACGTTGAGCTCTAACAATGCTTGAAAAGCACCCTCTCTTTTTCCTGACATGCGTTTCAGAATAAGAATGGAGTATCAGAAAGGATAAAGGATTAGAGAAGAAGAAATTTTGAACAGACTGACCAACGGATGAATGGAACTATCAGGAACCAAGCACCTGCCTTGTGCTAACTGCTATTCTGACAGCTTCTCAGGATCTCATTGGAGGTTCTTCAGATCTTCCCACTCACAGTAAAGGAAGTCTGTGTGAGAGGTGTGGCTTATTTATGACTACCCTCTTATCAAAAGTTAGATTGGTATAGCTGATGTACTTTATTTTGACCTCCCAGATCACCAGTAGAAACAAAGACATTTTAGAAACGGTATTGCTTTTAATGTTTATTCTCTCTCTCTGCTCCCCTCAGTCCCTCCCTTCCTCCCTACCTCCTTCCCCCCCTCTCCCTCCCTCTCTCTCTCCCTCCCTCCCCTTCCCCTCCACCTCTCTCTGCCTATGTGTGTGTGCTTGCTCAAGTACATAGGCACTTGTGTACATGCACATTTTAAATACACCTATGCACACACCACAGCATACATGCGGAGGTCCAAAGGTGACTTGTGGGAGTTAATTTTTTCCTTACCATCAGGTGCATCCCAGGAATGAAACTCAGGTCTTCGGACTTAGAGACCAGCAAGTTTACCAGCTGCACCATCTTGTTAGGCTTATGATGGAGACTATTAAAAGTAACCATTGACTTGTAAATACACTAGGCTTTCTTAGTTCTTCCAACTTTGGTCTCAGGGAAAGATTTTGGAAGGAAAATATTTCCTTAAGGAGGAAAAGTCTATATAAGTTGATGGCCAATGAGTGGAGAAGAGAAGCATTTGCATGCCAGTACAACCCTGGACTGGAAAAATCAGCCAAAACCTTTCCCTGAATGCAATGCAAGTTCAACCCTTACAGTATTTTGGGTACATTATGTGTAGTAGACATTCCTTCTTTTCACTATTCTATCTTGCTTACAAGCTGATGTGATGATTACATGAAGTATAGCCACAGAAATAGCATAATACCAAACCTATTCTGCCACAATCAAACCAAAAAACAACCCTCAGACAAAAGAGGTGACTACTGTGGAGACTAAAAGAGCTGCAAACAGAGGAAAGAATATAATCGTTGTTTTCTTTAGAACACTTAATGGTCCCGAAGTACAACTGACACAACATCGTGAAGTCTTAATATGGAAAAAATACACTTTAAATTTGATTTTTTAAAAAATTGAGAATTTTGTACTTAAATACAGTCTTTTCATCATTTTCACTCCTCCCTCTCCCCTCAACTTCTAACTTGTCTTCCCACACCTCCAATGAAATTCATGACTTTTTCTTTATTGTAGTATTTTTTATTTATATTTTTTATTTTTTGTTAAACTAATAAAATGTATTTTAAGATATATACCTCAGGTTCTGGTTTCTGTCTGCTCTGGTTTGATCCTGTGCCACAGCACTCCATACCCAGTGTCTTTTGGTGGCACTCAGAGCTGAGTTTTCCTCTTAGCACTGCTTTCTCTGTGTCCCATAAGTTTGAATATGTTTTACCTTTATTTTCATTAATTTCTAAAGTCTTTAATTTTTTTTTTATTTCTTCCTTGACCAAGGTATCATTGAGTAGGACATTGTTCTGTTTTCATGTTTATGTGGGCTTTCTGTTGTTTTGGTTGCTATTAAAGACCAGCCTTAGTCCGTGGTGATCAAGCAGGATGCATGGGATTATCTCAATATTCTGGTATCTGTTGAGGTCTGTTTTGGGACCGATTATATGGTCAGTTTTGTAGAAGGTACCATGAGGTGCTGAGAAGAAGGTGTATTCTTTTGCTTTAGGATGAAATGTTCTATAGATACCTGTTCAATTCATTTGGTCCATAACTTCTGTTAGTTTCATTGTGTCTCTGTTTAGTTTCCCTTTCCATGATCTGTCCATTGATGAGAATGGGGTGTTGAAGTCTCTCACTATTATTGTGTGAGGTACAATGTGTGCTTTGAGCTTTAGCTTGAGTTTCTTTGGTGAATGTGGGTGCCTTTGCATTTGGAGCATAGATGTTCAGAATTGAGAGTTCTTCCTGGTAGACTTTTCCTTATCTTTTTTGAAGACTTTTGGTTGAAAGTTGATTTAGTTCGATATCAGAATGGTTACTCGAGCTTGTTTCTTGGAACCATTTGCTTGGAAAATTGTTTTCTAGCCCTTTACTCTGAGGTAGTGTCAGAATAAAACAAACTCTCTTTGACACTGAAGCGAGTTTCTTATATGTTGCAAAATGCTGGGTCCTGTTTACATATCCAGTCTGTTAGTCTATGTCTTTTTATTTGGGGAATTGAGTCCATTGTTTTAATAGATATTAAGGAAAAGTGATTGTTACTTCCTATTATTTTTAATGTTATTTTTATGTTTGTGTGGTTATCTATTTTTAGGTTTGTTGAATGAATTTTACTTTCTTGCATTTGCTAGGGTATAGTTTCCAACCTTGTTTTGGGTTTTTCCATCTATTACCCTTTGTAGGACTGGAATTGTGGAAAGATATTGTGTAAATTTCGTTTTGTCATGGAATATCTTGGTTTTTCCATCTATGGTAATTGAGTGTTTGCTGGGTATAGTAGTCTTGCTGGCATTTGTGTTCTCCTAAGGTCTGTATAAGATCTGCCCAGGGTCTTCTAGCTTCCCTAGTCTCTGGTGAAAAGTCTGGTCTAATTCTGATAGGTCTACCTTTATATGTTACTTGACCTTTCTCCCTTACTGCTTTTAAAATTCTTTGTTTAGTGTATTTGGTGTTTTGATTATTATGTGACAGGAGGAATTTCTTTTCTGGTCAAGTCCATTTGGAGTTCTGTAGGCTTCTTGTATGTTCATAGGCATCTCTTTCTTTAGGTTAGGGAAGTTTTCTTCTATAGTTTTGTTGAAGATATTTACTGGCCCTTTAAGTTGGGAATCTTCACTCTCTTCTATACCTATTATCTTTAGGTTTGGCCTTCTCAGTGTGTCCTGGTTTTCCTGGATGTTTTGGGTTAGGAGCTTTTTGCATTTTGCATTTTCTTTGAGTGTTGTGTCAATTTTTTTTTTTTTAAAGATGTATTCATTTATTATATGTAAGTACACTGTAGCTGTCTTCAGACACTCCAGAAGAGGGCGTAGATTTTGTTACGGATGGTTATGAGCCACCATGTGGTTGCTGGGATTTGAACTCTGGACCTTCGGAAGAGTAGTCGGGTGCTCTTACCCACTGAGCCATCTCACCAGCCCCAATGTTTTTTATATTATCTTCTGCACCTTAGATTCTCTCTTCTATCTTTTGTATTCCATTGGTGAATGGAATTTATATCTATGACTCCTGGCCTCTTTCCTAGGTTTTCTATCTCTAGTGTTGTCTCCCTTTGTGATTTCTTTATTGTTTCTATTTCCAATTTTAGACCCTGGATGATTTTGTTCTGTTCCTTCACCTGTTTGCTTTTGTTTTCCTATAATTCTTAAAGGGATTTTGTGTTTCCTCTTTAAGTGCTTCTATCTATTTACCTGTGTTTTCTTGTATTTCTTTCTTGAATTTATTTATGTCCTTCTCAAATTCTTCTATCA
>NC_034610.1:49302628-49314506 GCF_900095145.1 Mus pahari | reverse complement strand
CTGTGTAGTCCTGGCTGTCCTGGAACTCACTCTGTAGACCAGGCTGGCCTCGAACTCAGAAATCTGCCTGCCTCTGCCTCCCGAGTGCTGGGATCAAAGGCGTGCGCCACCACTGCCCAGCAGATGTGATTTTGAGTCAGAGTCTTACTTTTCTTGTGTGTTGGGGTAACCAGGGCTTGTTGTGGTGGGAGAACTGGGTTCTGATGGTGCCAAGTATCCTTGGTTTCTGTTGTTTATGTTCTTGCCCTTGCCTCTCGCCATCTGGTTATCACTGTTCTCTGACTGTGGCTTGTCCCTCCTGCAAGACTGTGTGTTAATACTCCTGGGAGACCAGTTCTCTCAGGGAGGAATTTGTGTATGGAGAGCTGTGGTACAGAGTCAGCTCTTGAGTGCAGAGAGAAACCAGAAGGATCTTGTTTCCAGCTGATCCTTGGTTCCTGTGCCCTGATGGCTCTGGAACAGTCCCTCTTGGGCCAGGAATTTGAAGAGATTTGTCTGCACTCACAGACTTGTCTGCACTCCTGGGAGACCAGCTCTCTCCTGTTGGTATTTGTGTATCTTGTCCTAGGCAGCATCATGGTTCCTGTGTCCTGAGGGTTCCCGGCGGGTTCCTCTGAGCAGCAGTGGTAGTCTTACCTGCGCTCCCAGGCTTGTCTGTGCTCTTGGGAGGCTAGCTCTCTTCAGCTATATTTCTGTATGGAGCCCTGTGGCAGACAATTGGCTCCAGGAGTAGATGGAAATCCAGAAGGCTCCTTTCCCAGGCCGCTCCTTTGTTCCCGTGTCCTGAGGGTAGCAGGCAGGTTCTCCTGAGCAGCAGTTGTGGTCTTACCTGTACTTACAGGCTTGTTTGCACTCCTGGGAGACCAGCTCTCTCCTGGCAGTATTTGTGTATGTAGCTTTGTTGACCTATAGAACCTTAAACCTTTAGTTTTAATATTTTTTAGGTCATGTTGTCAAGTCTTAAACTTATCTCTCTGTTGTTTAGTCTCATCTATAAACTTTAAAATGTTTTATTTTAACATCTGTCTTAACTTTTGTCTCTAGCCTTTATTCCCCCCCTTTTTTTGTTTATTTTGAGTTATAAAATCTTATGTCTTTAATGTTAATGTTCCCTATAATCTATTTTTTAAGACAAAACATTTTTTAATCTAGGGTCCTGTCTTTTAAGAAGACAGAATAAACCAAAAAAAATTATAATTCAAATAGAATGCAAAATGTCCATTTTCTTTAAATCTATTTTTGTTAAACCATTTAAAAATATCATCTCATAAAATCCAAAAAATACTTATTATGTTTTTTGTTTTAAATATGAAAAATTATATCTCTCTTTATTATCAATATATTACCTGATCTAAAGCCCTTTATACATTTGTCTCCTTCTGTTGTTCGATTTAAAACACTATAGCCTTCTCTGACTTTTTATTTACATAAAGGGGCTGACTATAGGGCTTCTATACTTCTGTTTGTGCTATACCCGACAACATATGTGTATCTGTTGATCTCAGACAGCCTATAACACAAACAAACCATCAAGAAATCTAATCTGACTGTCCATTTTCTATGTAAACATGGGGAGATACAGAAAAACAAACATAAAAAACTTTCTCAGACATAGATGTCCTGATCAATTTATTATGTCTATCCAAAAACTATCTCATAGACAATTATATTCCAGCGTCTCCTGTCCCTCCCTATAATTTTTATATGGCACTTTCCAAGTCCAGCTCTAGGCTAGGATGTTGCCCCTACCATAGCTCTCTGTCTGGGACTTAAGAGAGAGAACCTCTCCATAGTTCTCTATAGACCCCTCAGACGCAGTCAACTTTCAATCCACTTACTACTAAACCACTGCCCCACATCGGTGCCAATTTGTTATGATAAATTTCCAACACAAATAAGCTCATACCAAAAACAAAAAACCAAAACCAAACCAAACCAAGACAAAACAAAAAATAAACAAACCTGAAAACAAACAAACAAACAAACCCACAACTCAATTAATATAAATACAAACTATGCACCTAGATTGGGCAAATCTACCACTACACTACTATATTCCCCATCTATAAAATCCCTTATGAGTTATGGTTTATCTAAGCCGTGTACCTCTACTATTTTCCTTCCACCTCCTCTTCTGTCTTCCTCCCTCTCCTTTCTCCCCCTCTCCTTTCTCTCCCTCTTCTCTCTCTCTCTCTCTCTCTCTCTCTCTCTCTCTCTCTCTCTCTCTCTCTCAACTCCACCTGTGCCCTTCCACTGTCCTATCACCAGCTCTAGCCTTTATTTTGCAAGTTAAAATAGAAAAAAGGTTTACATAAAATCATCTAAATATATAATTCACTCCTTGTCTGAGCCGGCTCCTCTTAAAAAACAGAATGAACATCAACACACAAACGACACCAGGACGATTGCCAACAGTTACTACGTCTGATCTTCGGGGTAACAGAATTGTTCAGACATACCAGGAACTTGACCTTAAATCCAAGACCAAAACTTTAAGATTACCAATAAAACTCATCTCCAAATTCCAAGAAGTCTAGGTTCTCAAAGCACCCAAACTAAAGAATTATAACATTTATCCCCAAAGGCCATCCAATTAAAGACTTAATAGGTCGATGGCTTATTGATATCTATCTTTGAACAAATATTAAAATATTCTGACAGAAAATAACAAAGCAACCTGACACCCCCAGGCCCTACTGACCCTACTGTCTATAAACAATGTCCTCTAGTTAGGTGATGGCGCGTCATCCAAAAGGCAAGAATAAATAGTGTTGACTTCTACTACTCGGAACACCAAGAGATTCATACTTGACTTTGTTTTTCTGTAACTAACTTTTTGTTTTAAATCATTTTTGAAGAGTCTTAGTGCAAGAACAAACTCAGTTCAATGGGAAACTGCATGGATAGAAAGTTAATTCCATGCTTGACATCTTACATGTTATTACACTAAATATCTCTTGTTCTCACAGATTCCTTGCTACCCAAAGTTGAATCAATAATTATCTCCCAAACTAGGTTATCTATCAGAAGAAGGCATCTTAGACTTTTTGATATAACTTAGTAATTCTTGCTGACCAAGTTTTCTGTACAAATCATATTTGAAATCTGTTTTTTCTACCTTCAGGCAATTTTGTACATTTCCATAGTTTCCTCAGAAAAGATCATCCCATGCTTTTTCTAGTGAATTTTAATAATTAAAGCAACAACAATATATTTTTAAAAGTAGGAAAAATTTTAACAGGATAATAGGAGTAAACTGTAACAAGAGAGTGTGTTTATAACTTATTTCTTTTTCTCCCTTCTATATCTAGGTGGGGTTTTTGTTGTTGTTGTTGTTGTTGTTGTTGTTGTTGTTGTTTTTGGTTTTGTTTTTGTATTTCTGAGTCAGGGTTTCTTCAGGTAAACACCTCAGGCTGTCCTGAAAGTAAATATTTTAAGCTTTTCTGATTTATGTGGTTTATTTTACAATGAAAAATGATTTTAAACTTGAGTTTTCTATAAATTGAAACAAATTTATTGTGAATGCATCCAAACAAGTGTGCTTTGTGCATAAGCAGAACAAAGGGGTTCATCTACTAAGCCTCCATGCTTGTAAAATTATGAGATCCAAGTTATTTATTGTGCTAACATACAAAATTTAAAAGAGGCAAGTTTTTTCTAAATATTTTCTTTCGTAATGTTCCCCCCTGCAATGGAGTGGATTTTTTCTTTTTACTTTTTAATTGACACATAGTAATTATATCTATTGATGGAGTACAGTGTGGCATTTTAATACATGTATGTGATGTGTAATGGATAGTTCAGGCTAACTGCCATATCTGCCATCTCAGACATAATATGTATTATTTCTTTGTGTTCAGAATATTCTAGCTCTCTCCACTAGCTTCTTTGAAATATCCAATTAATTATTACCAACCCGAGCCATCCTTCTGTGCTGTCGAAGATCTTCCTTGCCACAAAGTCTGTATTGTTTGGAGAAGAAAAATAAAACAAAGCAGAAATGTGCAAAGACAGAAATGAAGGTTTTCTGTCACCACTGCTGGGAGAGTGCATCTTGCTGCAACATTTTCTAGGCTTCTTTCCAGGGACATCATGGAGTGTATTCCTACAAAAATGAAACGACAACATACAGGCTTTTCTTCATTCTGTTCCATATCTCACAAATACCGAATATCAATGTATGGCCATTTTTCTTGTTTTCCTTAAAATATGTTTACTGCAATGAGATCCATGCCTTAGGAAAGCAGGGTAGAGATTAAGAAGAGAAGCACACCAACAATGGGGAGCCAGGAAGATTGGGGAGGGTACTGGGGGGAAGGAGAATGAATAAGAGTAATTATAATGACACGTATGAAAATAACACAGTGATATATATATATATATATATATATATATATATATATATATATATATATATGTGTGTGTGTGTGTGTGTGTATGTGCTTTCACAATAATGAAGTGAAATAAAAACTCACAGGAATGTGAGAACTCTAATTCCCTCACCTACCTTTAAGCCATTCTTCCCCATCTCCCATTCACTGATATTTCTTTGTATTGCATGCATGTGAAGGCCAGACAACAACATGCAGTTGTTTTTTTCCCTTGTTACCACATGGGTTCCAGGGTTCCAACTCAGGTTTTCAGGCTTATTTTCAGGAAATTTTACTTCAGTGGCTCCACTTTAAAATTTTTGAAGATGTTTTCCTAATGACATCAGAGGTAACATCCAGAATGATCAAAAGAAAAGCCAAATATTTTCATGGTTCCTACTTAACGAGATATTTTATTTTGGTTTGCATTTGTCTACTTATTGATAGGGATTAAAAATGAAAAAGCAATTATCTTTATAATTTGTGTTGAGCCATGAAGGATGTGTTTTGAAGCCACATGGTGCCAGAATGTTGAGTTCCCACACCCTGAGAGGTTACAGATAAAAATTTGCTCTGAGAGAGATCAAACTGAACTGTACATCAAAGATTTGGAGCTCACTATTCACATATGAGGACAGATCACTGCATTTACCTACACTGAACACTGGCTGGCAGAAGGGCCACTAGTGAACATTTCATCCATGTCAACTAAATCTACTTGGTCAGGAATGGAGAGACTGCCTAGTGGTTCAGAGTGCTTATTGCTCTTGTAGAGGACCTAGGTTCAGTTCACAGCATTCATGTGATAGCTCACACCATCTGTAACTTCCATCCCAGACACTTCCCTCTGGCCTCTCAGTAGGTTCCTGCACAAACATGGTACACAAAAACTCATGCAAGCACTCACCTATAAATAATAGTCATGGTGATGATGATGATTATAATGATGATGGTGGTGAAAAAATTTATATCCACTTTGATCATTAAGAAATTTTAATTATACTTGCAATCTCAGCTGCAAACTTGGCAGTTCTACCCCATGTGAAAAGAAAACCTTTAAGATGGAGAGAATAGGCTTTTGAAAGCCAGAAGATACGAACTTGGACAAATTATCGAACTTCCCTGGGCTTCAGTTCTTAACCATAAAGTAAAAGGAGTAATCTATGAGATTCTTTCCTATTCTTAAGGTGAGTCTATAAGTTCTACACCTGGACTGGACCATAATGAAGATTAAAATTATGGGCAGCTGGTCAACCAGTTAGCTGCTGCCAACAACTTTAACTTCATATTCTGCCAACAACTTTAACTTCATATTCTGCCAACAACTTTAACTTCATATTCTTCAAACCTGCTGGGAATGGTAGAACCCACCCAAAATCTCAGCTCTTGAAAAGTTAAGTTTGGAAGACTGGATAGCCTGAGCTAGACAGTCAGACTGTCTCAAAACAAGCAAGAAACAACCATCAATGTAATATAACACCAACTCTGCACATAATTTGAATTGTATTTATTTAAAGGCAACAACAAAAGTCGTGTACTCAGAGAGTCAGGGAGAGGGAGACTCACTTTTTTACTATCTCTAGCCCCAGGCCACAGTTGAGATTGTGTGTATGCACTGGACTTTCCTCTGTGGGTTTGTCAGCAAGCATGACAAATAACATTCTTTCCATTGCAAAAGTAAGTTGATATATTTTTGGAATTAATTTGCATAGTAAAATGGAATTCTGTGCTTTCATAGTGAAGTTAAATTACATAAATACTCAATTTATAGCAAGTTAATTGTAAATACACATAATTTATTTCAAAGAAATTATGTTGGCAACTTAAGTTTGTAGAGAAAAATTTCAACTAGAGTAAGATAAAAGATTATGTGGTAAAAGTGCTTCAAATTGACAAATTATACCAGGAAAACCCATGTGCTGTCTGGAGAGATGGCTCAGTGGATAAATTTACTTGCAACTAACCCTAAAGACCTGAGTTGGATCCCTTGAATCCCAACATTCCTGGTTGGAAAGAGAAAACCTCAACTTGCATGTGGGGTACATTCACCCACATACATACTATAAATAAATGCATGTAATTTTAAAGGACACGAATTAGTTCATGTTCTCCTCATGATAACCCTTTTTTTGGATGATGACTTCCTTTAGACAAATGTAGACACTGAAATGAGAGAACTTGCATAGCTTATTAAAACCAAATCAAGACTGGAACTAGAGAGATGAATCAGCAGTTAGTGATGCTCACTGCTTTTGTAGAAGACCTGGGTTTGGTTCAGTTTCCAGTACCCACATGAGGCTGCTCACAATTGTCTGTAACTCTAGTTTTAGAGCATCTTACCTCTTCAATACTGTGCAGGCATGGCTTGTGAGTGATGCACATAAGTGCTCTCTCTCTCTCTCTCTCTCTCTCTCTCTCTCTCTCTCTCTCTCTCACCCACACACACAATTATAAAAAAACCATCAATTGGTCTTTTAAAAAATCAATCAGGAAGTTTGTAATAATCCCAGCACTCTGGAGGCAGGGGCAGGCAGATTTCTGAGCTCCAGGACAGCCAGGGCTATACAGAGAAACCCTGTCTCGAAAAACCAAACCAAACCAAACAAATCAAAACAAAAACAACAACAACAAAAAATAAATAACCTGGGCTAGCTTGCATCCCTGCTTACAGTCCATCAGTGTTTAAAAAAACACTTAAATGAATATAGGCTATCTCTCAGTTGTTGTCTACTGCAAACTCTCTCTGAAAGCATAGCTTCCCCTTCCCTGGCAGCATGGTAATTCTGCCTGGATCTACCTTTGATCGTGGCAGTGAGTTTGGTCAGTTTTAAAGATGCAATGTTAGTGGATATTTACTTTTGAAACAAAATTTTGTTTTATTTTTAAAATATATTCTCATATTTAAATGACTTTCAAAAATTATCTGAAACAAACGCAACATATACAGAATAATAAAGACCGTTAATAGAATAAAGGTGGGTAGGAGTAACTAATGTCTATGAGATTTTCTTTCTTTCCTTGCATTTTATTTTTCTTTCATTAACTTATTTATTCACTTTACATCCTGATCACATCCCAGTCCCTCCTCCCCTCCCAGTCCCACCCTTCCACTCCACTTTCCCCATTCTTCTTTTCCTTTCTCAGAGAAGAGGAACCTCCTGTCCCCTGGGTACCAACCTGCCCTAGCACATCAAGTTGTATCAGGACTAAGTGCATCCTCTCCCACTGAGGCTGGACAAGGCAGCCCAGCTAGGGGAAAGGGATTCAAAGACAGGAAACAGAGTCCAAGTCTGAGATTAATGCCATAAAGAATCTACAAGCTATAAGCCATCAATCCATGTCAAGTATTAAGTATAAACTCTGTTCATTCCATGTCCTTGTTTGAATCATGTTGAAGACAATATGCCACTTACTTGAGTACCAGGGAGCCCATGCTCAGGGACAGGTAGGAAACAGTGTAGAATAAGATGACACACACCAGAAGGTTTGGCAGAGCCACCTGTGGAGAATCAGGCTGAGAGAATGAATGGTCTGATCTTTTGCACACAGTAACTGGCTTAACGAAGAAAAGACAACTAACTTGCGGCATTGCTGCATATTACTAATAAGCTACATATTACTTGATGACCTGTGGATGAAAGGGACTCAAAGTACATTGTGATAGTGCCACAGACATAATGAGCTGCTACTTCACAACATTATACACAGGATCAATGCAGTCCATAGATCCATACCCCTCACTCTCCATTCACCTGAAAAAAAAAAAAAAGTCCTAGGTGCTGACTGTGTCCCTGACATTTCTTGTTACAGTAACAAAATACTTGACAAGAAGGCAACTTGAGGAAGGTTGGTCTGAATCAGTTTGAAGGTACCATATGTGGGGACAGGGAAGGCACATTGACAGAAGCTTGAAGCAAGCTGCTATGTCATAGAGTGTCTGCAGTCGGAAAGGGACATGGATGAACACAGGCTTCCAGCTCATTCTTTTGAATTCAGCCCAACATGGCAGCCCATGGATCAGTGCTACAAGTGTGTCCAGTGGGTCTGACCATCTCGGTTAAAATAGTTGACAAACCCCCTCATAGGCACATGAATAGATTATTTCCAAGGAAATCCTATATTTTCTCAAGCTGGTAATCAGTGTAGACTATCATACCAGTATTTATTCTAACTGGACAAGAGCATGCAAAATCACAGATGTCGTACTAAAATCATGAGATAACAGCACTTTGAAATAACACCCCAAGATACATAAAATATTGCAATATATTATATATTGTATATATTACTAAGCTTGTTTGCAAGAGTTTGAGAGCAATTGATTAAAATACAATAGGTGATCTTGAAATAGACCCTTCCACATGTGAGCTTCACCAAAAAGCAAGAGAGATTAACAGAGACCAAAGGATTATTCAATGAATGATATAGAACTGTTTGTCTTCCAGGTAGAAAAAAAAAAATCCCATTAGATTCGAGTCTTGTACCAAACACCATAAGAAATTTCAAAATGGATTAAAGACTTAAATGCCAAGGAAGAGATTGGGAGAAAATACTTGATATATATATATATATATATATATATATATATATATATATATATATATCTCACAGGAAAAGGTTTGATAGCTCCCATATAAATTCCTACAAATAGAAAAGGCAAACAAATGAATAGAAAAATGAGCAAAGCGTGTAAATAGGTCTTTTCTGTGAAGAAACACTTAAAAATCCAAGAAACAATAAAAACTTGGTGAACTTGTCATCTATCTTTAAAAACACATTCTTATGACTGCAACACAAATGTCAACATCTCACATGGAAATTTTTGAATTTATTCTCTCTGCTTTTTAATTTATACACACACACGCACACACACATACACACACACACACACACACACACACACACACACACACACACATTTCTCAGTCAACACACAATACTTTAGGAATCAATTTTCCCTGGATGATAGATTCACTGGATTTATCCAATCTAATGGATCTGAGAATAGAAGGAACTCTCCACTAGAAGCAAGGGAATACAATTAGTGTAACACCACACCTAATTTTGTGTAACTAGGAAAAGTAATTAGTGCAACATACCACGTCTAATTTTGTTTAACAAGGGAACTCGATTAGCATAACACACCACACCTAATTTTATGTATCAAGGGAACTCGATTAGTGTAACACACCACACCTAATTTTATGTATCAAGGGAACTCGATCAGTGTAGCACACCACACCTAATTTTGTAATGAACTGACTTTACAGATTTAGCAAGGACTCACCTCTTTCAACTGTCTGGAGGTGAATGAGTAACCTTGACTAAGAGGTCATAGGAGACCTAGACTCTAAAGTTCTGGGACCCTTAGAGATCTGCCCCACTCCAACTCACTTTATCCTTCTCAACCTCTCCTAGTCTCCTCCTCCAGACCTCTTTCTCTGCCTCCACTTTCATCCCCATCTTTATCCTTTGGATCTCTGCAATCTTATCCCCTGATGTCTCCTCCCTGACTTTCCTCAGCTCTTAATTTCCTTTCATTATTTTCTCTGTAAAAGACATACACAGAAATGTGGATAAATGATGGACACACCTTATACAAGTATACATGTGGATGTGTTGTATATGCAAGGGCATGTTGGTATGTGCATATAGAGGCCAGAAATCATTGTGAGGTGTTTTCTTCTATTCTTCTATCGGTTGCAGGAGAGTTGAGCATCCTGTGAACCCAGAGACTGTGCTATTTACTGGAAAAACCTGTTTTTAGTTGTGAAGTGGCTCAGCTTTAGCAGACACCTTTAATCCAAGAGCTTTGTTTGAATATTGTAATCAGGATTCAATAAAGTCAATCATAGGTCAAGAGGCAGAGCAAGCAACCAGTTGACAGGAATTAACACAGTATTACTAAGAAAAAAAAAAAAAACCGTAGAGAGTAAGAAGTCAGGAGAACAGATGGAGAGACACGCAGGAAGTAAGAGGTAGTTCCAAGGAGGTTGTTTGAAACTGTGAGGGGGCATCCTGGCGGGACATTGGCTAAGGAGGAAGGTCAGCCGGTCGCTTACTCCGCCTCTCTGAGCTAGCAGGCTTTCACTCAGCATCTGGCTCCGGAGTCTTCACTGGGAAAATCGCGAACGATTGAGATTTTATTAGAGAAACAACATTCCATCTCTCCAACGTATTTTATTAGAAAAGGACAATCACTGAATCCACTAGCTAGCTAGCTTAGCTCTGGAGATCAACCAGGCTCTGGTTGTCTGCTGGGGTTTCAAGTGCGCATGCCCATGCTTGGCTTTTTACAGAGTGGGATCCAAACTCAGAATCTCATGCATTGACTACATATACTTTATCAGGTAAGGTTTCTCCTCAGCTCCCTGCAGTTTTGCACATGTCAATTGTATAAAATGCTTACTTAATGCTGACGTCACATACACATATCACCAACTTTGAAAGGATACATGGAATGTTTGTTTTTCTAAATTCAGCTTGCATCAGTCTGAAATTAATTTTTTTCTGCAAAACACATTAATCCTTCATTCTTTTTCTTTTCTTTTTTTTTTCCCAATGCAAGAAGCAAGAGGAATTTATTGTTCCAGTGCACTGGGGTTGTCCCAGACCCGAAGGAGAGGCTGTGACCATCAGCACCAGTTCCAGTTTTTATATGGTTTCCAGGGGCAGAACAGAGCATCAGCAACTTGGCACAATATGATTGGCGGGACAGTGCGCCCTTTACACTGATCGGGTCTTTAGGGAATGAGGTGACAAGGACTTCCCTTGTCTGAAGGTGAGCAACAAGTCAGTCCTGTGGAATGTGTCCCCACCCACAGGTCCATTCCCGCCCTGAGGTCTGAGAAATGCTAATTAGCCTCTCCCTTCCTGACACCAGTGTTTCCGTGACCTTCCCAAAGTTCCCATGCTGACCTTTTGAAATATACTCCTGGATAAGAGCTCTAAAATAGAACAGACAAAATGGCTCAGGAAGTAAGAGAGCAAGTCTGGCAATGTGTGTTCAATCCCCAGAATCCATTGGAAAGTTTGAAGAGAAAACAACAAGACTACACAGCGTTTTCCTCTAGTCTCTGCATATGTGTCCTAAGACATGTACAGAACCCCCATCATGTACATATGTGCATGTTTTACATACACACACACTCACATACACCCACACAAGCATATATGTATGAGCATGTGTGCTTGCCCAATACTAAAAAGAAATACAATAATTTTAAAAGGCATATTTTGCTAATTGAGTTTTAGGCGATCCTGAGATACACTTTAAAAAAAAAATTGATTGAAAAAATCTCTCAATATTTAGCACAAAACATAACTTGAAAATTAAGATCATGGGGTACAGAACTAAACAAAGAATTCTCAACTGAGGAATACCGAATGGCTGAGAAACATCTGAAAACATGTTCAACATCCTTAATCATCAGGGAAATGCAAATCAAAACAACCCTGAGATTCCATCTCACTCCAGTCAGAATGGCTAAGATCAAAAATTCAGGTGA
>NC_034610.1:49290599-49291688 GCF_900095145.1 Mus pahari | reverse complement strand
TGTTGAGAATAGTTTTTGCTATACTAGATTTTTTGTTTTTCCAGATGATTTTGCAAATTGCCCATTCTTACTCTGTGAAGAATTGAGTTGGAATTTTGATTACATGGAATTCAATGGATTACATTCAATCTGTAGATTGTTTTTGGCAAGATAGCCATTTTTACTATATTAATCCTGCCAATCCATGAGCATGGGAGATCTTTCCATCTTCTGAGATCTTTAATTTCTTTCTTTAGAGACTTGACGTTCTTATCATACAGATCTTTCACTTCCTTAGTTAGTGTCACACCAAAGTATTTAATATTATTTGTGACTATTGTGATGGATATTGTTTCCCTAATTTCTTTCTCATCCTGTTTATCCTTTGTGTAGAGAAAGGCCACTAATTTGTTTGAGTTAATTTTGTATCCTAATCGATCATGATGGATGATTGTTTGGATGTGTTCTTGGATTAGGTTTGCACAAATTTTATTGAGTATTTTTGCATCGATATTCATAAGGAAAATTGATCTGAAGTTCTCTTTCTTTGTTGGGTCTTTGTGTGGTTTAGGCATCAGAGTAATTGTGGCTTCATAGAATGAATTGGGTAGAGTACCTTCTGTTTCTATTTTGTGGAATAGTTTGAGGAGAGTTGTAATTAGGTCTTCTTTAAAGGCCTGATAGAACTCTGCACTAAACCCATCTGGTCCTGGGCTTATTTTGGTTGGGAGACTATTAATGACTGCTTCTATTTCTTTAGGGGATATAGGACTGTTTAGATCATTAATGTGATCCTGATTTAACTTTTGTACCTGGTGTCTATCTAGAAAATTGTCCATTTCATCCAGGTTTTCCATTTTTGTTGAGTATAGCCTTTTGTAGTAGGATCCGATGATGTTTTGGATTTCCCCAGATCTGTTGTTATGTCTCCCTTTTCATTTCTGAGATATTAAGGAAAAGTAATTGTTGATTCCTGTTATTTTTGTTGTTAGAGTTGGGATTCTGTTCTTGCAGCTATTCTATTAGGTTTTTTGAAGGATTATTTTCTTTCTTTTTCTAGGGCATCATTTCTCTCCTTATGTTGGAGTTTTCCCTTTATTATCCTTTGAA
>NC_034610.1:49256688-49289239 GCF_900095145.1 Mus pahari | reverse complement strand
CTCCTCAGAGTCCAGCTGTCTCTGTGATCCTGTGATTCTGGGACCTTGTGAACCCGATATTCTGGTTGTGTCAGAGTTCTTGGCAGTCAAGCTTCCTCTGAGACCCTGAGATCCTGGTGATTCCAAGCTCCTGGTATCCTGGAATACTGGGATCCTAAGATTCTGGGCATGTTACAGCACCTGGAAGTGGTGTCTCCTCTGTGGACTGTGGGGCTGTCTGGTGTGTTTGAAACCAAGGTAGACCAGCATTAATCAGAAGGAACCTGAGCCGCTGGTCATGCAGGGCTCCCGTGTCCTTCCTCCTGCTGTCATAGGCCCATCATGATGGGTTTAGGGCAGATGTTGTGTTCCATTCACCAGTGGTCCTAAGATCCTGGGCGTGCTATGGTGCCTGTGGCATGGAGAGTCCTCTAGGGACCATGGGACCATCAACCAAGTTGGTGGCCAAGGTGGCCCGGAGCTGGCGCCGACCAGAAGGGCTCTTCATTCTTTATAACGGATTCTTATCTCATTGTATTTGTGTATCACATTTTCTCTATCCACTCATGTGTTGATGGTCAATAAGCTGATTCTGTAACTTAGCTATCCCGGGTGGTACCATGAAAATTGTGCAGCCAGCTATCTATCCTGAGTGCTGAATTTGGATGCTTTGTGTATATGAAAGACATAACTGGATCATGTATCTGTATTCAATGTTCTTACTTTACTGGATGTTTTTTTTTTCCTTTTGGTGATGGTCATTCTGATCCTGAGCTGAACCTGAACATAGTTTTGGTTTGCATTTCTCTGATGGCTAGTAATATTGGGAACGTTTTCATATATTTATTGGCCTTTTGTACTTCTTTGGGAAAGCATTCAGATCATTTGTTTACTTACTAATTAGATATTTTTTCTCTTCTGAGTTTTCAATTTTTGAAATCTTTATATATCATGGATATTAATTTCATTGGACAAATTATTTAAACAAATGTTGTCTTTTTCTGTAGTTGGTATCTTTATTCTTGCCTTTCTTGTGTGTGATCCAATTGCTCTGTCAATTTTATCTACTATTTATGCAGCTACAGGAGTCCTTTTCAGAATACGCCTGATCCTGTATTTTGACTGGCTACTTCTGTTTTTCTCTGGTTTCAAGTCTTTTCTTTAGTTACAAGTCTTACATCAAGGCATTTCTAGTTGATTTTTGTACAAGGCAAGAGACAAGAATCAGTTTTATCCTTCTATACAGTAGATTACAAAGCTAGAACTCCAGATTTAATATTGTTTGGTAGTTAAGAGCCTATTTCCAGGAGTAAAGCCACAAAATTATAAACCTTTCATGGCAGCATCTCCTAAATTTTCATCATTGACAAAGCTGCTATGGGAATGGAAAACTATCAGAGTCACCCATGTGAAGTACTCAATACAAAAACAGCTAAAAGCTCTGTTTTCCTGTAGATGGTATTGTGACAAAGATAATGTGAGGCATTTGACTATGTCCTCATGAAGATTGGCTTACTTCGCTCCCAACCATTGAGATGCCCATCTGTGGATGGGACAAGGGTATGTGACATGGAGCAATCTTGGTGCTTCTTTGGCCCATAATTCTCTTGAGTTGTGTGACTTTGGATTTGCTGTAATTATTATACTACATATTAATATCAACTACTTTTTTTACTTTATTTGCATCTATTGAAAATATTCTAGGTGATTACTTTATTTCATTTTAATACAAAATTAAATAAGTTATATATGTTCTTTATACTAGTGTATTTTTGAACAACACAAAATATATTTCTGTTAACAATGAAGTTTTAATATATTTTAATTTTGTAATGTAACCCACTTACTATGAATATTGCTTTCATAATTCACCAGATTATTCTATGTAGAAAACTGACAAATGTTAAATACATAAGTTTTAGTACTTATTTTTAGAACTTAAATCATATTTTGTGAAAAATATATTTATTCATAAATTTTGTATATAAAAATACCTACTTTCCCAACAAACTTATAAAAAATTATATATAATCATAATATTAAAAGAATACATTTTTTTCTGTGAATATGCACGTTTTTAAAACAAGGTACCCTTTTTGTAAATAATTATTATTTTCTTCCTAAATTGTAAATTCAAATAGTAAATTTTACGAGGAGATTCATTTGCTTCCAATAACTTCATATAAGTTCTACTGTTCACAGCTTCAAGAACTAACCTAAAAGACCATCAGACTGTGACATCCCCCTACTTGAAGTCTGTTTATGGCCCCACACTGTCATTAGGATTCATTCAAACACCTTATACATTTGACAAATAGTCACTGAGTTTGGGTAGCAGTATGAGATAAATTGGATATATCCTCTGCCCAGCAATTGTTTTCAAATGTACAAGCATGGGCCTGACCTTGACGATCTGTTAAAATGAAGATCTGGGGGCTACAATCTGAATTACAGATTCAGTGGCTCTGAAGTTAGCCCCAGGAATTCGCACTTTTAATGAGTTCCCAGGGACCTCAGGTCTTTACTTCTCTGACCATGTTTAGAAAGCCACTAATGAAAGAGAACTATAAGAAAAGAGAGAGCCACAACACAGAGTGAAGAGCTGTGACTGACTGAGGAATGTTCAGAGTGGTGCAGAAATCCATGCTAAAGACTGAGGGTAGCTAGATGTGTGTGTGTGTGTGTGTGTGTGTGTGTGTGTGTGTGTGTGTGTGTGTNTGTGTGTGTTAAAGGAGGGGACATTTCTGCAGGAAATACTTAATGATAACATTTATCATGGTTTGAGTTTGGATCAGGCACTATATATGCTTTACCTCATTCAAGCCTTGTAAAATTTCTCAGTAGCAGGTTGCATTATTATACTTTCTTTGGGAAAGAGTGAGGTTTAAAGAGGTTTAGCAACTTTTCTAAAGTTTGATGGTAGATTGTGGAGCTAAGATTCCAACCATGCTCTTTGATGCCATTGTGCTCTTTGGGATGACCTGGGCCAAGGATGAGGAGTTGTTGTTCTTCGAAGGAAAAGCCCTTTGCAGACACGCTGAATAGTCGATAGTATCTATAGAGTTGGGATCAGGGTCTAAGGAGATGGCTCAGTTATTAAAGTGCTTATCATTCAAGCCTGAGAATCAGAGTTTAGTTCCCAACAACCACATAAAAATCCAGTCTGCAATGACATATGATGGGGAGATGTTGAACAAGTGTTCAGCAAGGCTAATCTAATCAGCAAGCTACAGCCAGGTCCCAGTGAAAGACTGTCTCACACAACAAGGCCAGACATTCATCTGAGGTTTACCTTTTTGTGTGTATGCCCTCCCCCGGACTCACACAAGTTGAGATCAGTTGTGATTTACATCACATTAGGGAATCCTGAGAGTCCTTGAAGACCATGGAGAGATTAAGAGCTTGAAGGAACAGTATAGAGGTAAGAAACCATTAGAAGGGGAAAGCATTTAAGTGAATTTATAATAGTTGGGCCCATCAAAGAGCTGGACCAAAGGGCTGATGTGTGAGCTACAAAAGAAATAGAAGCTACTAAGAGACCTGAAAGTTTTGTGTCATAAGGGAGAGAGGCCCATGGGTTACATCACCCAATTTCAGATGTCTTTGACTGGATAGACAAGAGGAGTGACAGGAATGGTAATTGTTGATGTATTTCAGTGCTATCTAAAGGAAATGATGCAAGGCCACATGTGTAATTTAAGTTGTTTTGTGGCCATGCATAAAAGGAAAAAACAATAAAAGGCAAATGTTGTATATAATGTTGTATTTTTTTTATTCACAGTACTCAGAAAGTCAAGGCAGAAAGATCATGAATTTGAGGACAACCTGGGCTATGTGGCAACTTTCAAGACAGCCTGAATTATGTAGCAATACCTTGTCTCAAGAAAGGTAGGTAGAGAGGGAGAAAGTGTGAACTTAGGTTTCATAATATTTGCTTACTTACTTAACACAAAATAGTCAAGATAGGATTTCAGCATGCAGTAGACATTAACAGTTACTATGCTTTCTATTGATGCTAGAGCTTAGGCATCAAACATATAGTTTACATGTGCCACATCTCGATTTGGGGTAGCTATATTTCAAGTTCCATGTGTGGCTAGCAAGCACCTCACCTCACTGCCTGTCCTTCTATCTTCATCCTCACCAACAGTTGCTATGCAAGCTATATTTACTACTGTACAAGGATGACTATGCAGGCATCAGTGTCTCCATATGCTCCTATTTTCTTCAGCTTTCCCTGTACCTCACCACTATGTGCTCACACAGAAATTCCTCTAGGTTTAGCTGATGACTATATTTCAAAGATTCAGAAACCAAAGTGAAAGTCAGATAAAAAAAGATATCCTAGCTCATAGCTTGTGTTTAATGGGGTTCAGATCTACTTTCCTTAGCTTTGTCATGTCTCATTTTTGCATAATAGACTCAAAAATAAAAGCATACTAAATAATCAATTCAAGTTCACCACATTTCTCTTTAAATTCAGAAAACTGATATCTAGATAGTTTGAGCAAATGGCTCATGGGCATTTGTTTTAGTGGCACAGTTGAAATTGGAAAAAAAAAATCTGAGGCTATGGAGATGTTTCAGTACATATGAATACTGGCTGGAAAGCATAAAGACCTGAGTTTGAACTCCCATCATCCACATAAAAAGCCAGCTGTGGGCATACATGTGCCTATAACTCCAGTGCTACCAGAGGCAGAGGGGCTTGCTTATTGCCAGCCTAGCTTCTTGTTCAATGAAGGCGTCTATCTCAGAAGAATAAGGTATAAATTGATAGAACAACACACCTGACACTCTTCTGGCTTCCATGTATGTACATGAGAATGCACATTTGGACACCTTAGCATATGTCTGCATATACTATATATGTACCCATACACATACATACATATACAGATATTATACTGAATTATCAAAGGAAGCATCTTAGTAACTCCTTCCAAAGGCTGGATGCTGAGTCTTACATGGATGTGGAAGGGATAATGTGACACAGTTCCCACCCCTAGAACAAAGCCAGCAGGGCATGGGCCTCCATGAGTGTTGATAGGTGCTAGTCATAGGCTTGTTTGTATAATAAATAGTGTATGTATTTCACTTCATGTTCCTCCTTTGGGAAATATTCTCCCTGCCAAGGTTATCAGGTAATGTTCTACCTGTCAAGGCTAATGACTCCATGATGGTTAGAAACAGCACAAGTCCAGAAGGCAAGGGTGTGTCTGATATTCCTTAGCAAGGGGTTGAATGCTGTGACCTTCAGGACCTTAAGGCTATAGGAAAGAATTCTGAAAGCATGAGGTCAATAATATATAAACAGGATTTTTCTACTATGCAAAAATATAAGGGTACAATACGAATTGTTTCATGGACCTGAAAGAATGGGAACAGCTACACTAGTGAGTCAGTAAAGGGGAAGCAATAAGTGAAAAACAAAGCTCAGGGTTCAAAAGGAGCACCACAAAGTGAGGTAGTGATGATGTTAGGACAGCATCCCACCCAGCTAGCTTATTGTTTGTGCTTACAAAGTCAGGCAGATCTCTAAATTCATTTGCCATGTTTAAAAAAAAAAAAAAGTACTCACTTTCTTTTCTAAGAATCAAGGGACTAAGGTCGTAAAATGCTGATTTGTTGGAAAATCAAAAGGGAACCTCAGGTAATGATTGAATTGATATGTAAATAAAAGACTGGGCTTTGGTCTACAAGAACTGACCTCTCTAAATGAGCTGTCTGGAACATTATCTGGAGCAGAAAACAGAGCTGTCAGCTTGTACCCATCACTGACTTTGAGTCACTTCTTAAGTTGCTCCTAAACATATCTTCCTCAGGGCTCCCTCTTCAAGCCAAGGCTGGTCTTTGGCAGCTGGACATATGACATTACTCTGCTGTAAATATTTCTACTGTATCTAAGAACATTTAATACAGAAGAGTCAGAATGTGTAGCAATCTAGATATTTAGCTGCAGCTAAATCATTTATTATTCTTTAGAAATATATTTGGACCTATATCAAACAAACCATAAAGATATAATGGTATTTACAAGACATTTGTTATTTGAATTCTTAGTGATTAATATATTCTTAATTTTTAAAGATATGATTATATCTTGTGTGTGTGACAGAGTTCAGCCCTCTTTTATTTATTCTTGTGATGTTTGAGTTCAGACATAGTAGACTCAAAATAAAAGCACAGAAATAATCAATCCTAGCTCAACACCTTCTAGCTAATGCATAGTATGCATTAAAGTTTTGTAAAGATATATGGAGAGATATTTGCAGACATAATAACATAAAAATTGGAAAAGTTTCAAAATGAAAAGTACAAAGAACATATATGAAATTGAAAGAAATGTAGATAAAAGATCAATGTAGATCAATATTTGTGAAGTTAGGTGAGATGAAAATGAGATTATTTATGTTGCTTTATTGAATACATGCTTATTTTTCACAAAAAAAACCCATTAATGAATGTATGTAATCATGAACCTAGGTGGGTCAGAAACAGGGGAAGGATCTGGGAGGAGTGACTTGAAGAGGGGGGGATATGATCAAAATACATTGCAGAAAATTCTAAAAAAACTAATAAAAATTAGGAAAGAAAAGAAAGTCAGAAAAGTAGTTCTTGTGGGTCATTCTTCCCAAAGCAGTTTCAAATTTTCCTGGGAAGGAAGAGTTGAGACAGGTCAAAGAACCACACACACACACACACACACACACATACACACAAACACACACAAATACACAAACACACCCATGCACAGACACACACACACACAAACACACACATGCACACATACAAACACACACATACACACACACAAACACACACAAAAACACAAACATACACACAAACACACACATGCACACATACAAGCACACACACATGCACAGGCACACACACTGGCACACACATGCACACACACACATACACACACAAATACACAAACACACACATACAAACACACATACAAACACACACACCCATGCACAGACACACACACACATAAACACACACACAAATACACAAACACACACATGCACACATACAAACACACACACACATGCACAGACACACACACACTCGCGCGCACACACACACACATACACACACACATACACACACACACAAATACACACATACAATGAAAATAAAAAAGCAGGTGTGGCTAGCATCCTCATGACACTGTCAAGCATCCTGCGCAGCCAGCTTGCCTTCAAGCACATGCAGCATCCTGTATAGCCAAGCACATGCCTGGGCTAGAATTAAGTTTGCCTTCGTAAGCGAAGAAGCAGGGCTCACACAAAAATACATGTCTTTCACAAGGCTGATTGTCAGAAGAGCTACTATTTTTTTTTTTTTTAAACATTTTTCGCCTCATAAAGTGTTTTGTACTTCTAACAACAGGGACAAAGACTACCTACCTCCCAGAAGTGGGGCTACTTAGACTCCATAAAATCTCAGCCTATTAATTGAAGTCATACTGGTCTATAATCTTCATATTTGGTGTAGGTCTACGTGTCCTTTCTCAAGCTTTATTTTTATTTTTAACCCTGGCATCTTTATTTTTACCAAGTCTCTCCCATTACTGCAGTGTGAAGTTTGCTGAGCACACAGGAGCTAATCCAGATGGTAAACAGAAACTCGGCTTCCCTTGGTTTCTCTCTCATCAGAAATGTTAAACTGGAATTGGATGGACAAGTAGAACATTAGTGTTTCTAAACTAAAACAGAGAGAAACAAATGTCCATCCGAAGTGAACAAATGCAGTATTTTATTTTACTAGTTTACACCATAGCAGAAACAGAAGAGCATTGTGTCCTACCACGTCCTGCCTCTCTGCTGGCAGTGGCCTGGTGCCACTGGCACACAGCTCAAGGGAGACAGAATTAAGTCCAAAACAGGTGGTTCACAGTCCAAGTTCTCCTTCCGCAGACTGGAAAGAGAAGCAGCGGATTCTGGGAACATGGAGAACTCCAGGTGTTTATGCTACCTGACTCAATGCCCACGGTCTTCAGTGGGACGTCGTAGTTAGGTACCCCAGAGCAGGAGGCAGGTAGGGAGTAAGTCCACTCCTGTTCACAATTCTAAGATTCCTGGGTTTGAGCTCATCCAACCTTGCCTTTCTTATGCCTGTCTGGTTACAAGCTCCCACATGCCCTACAACATTGTTTCCCTATCAAATTAGCAAGACATGTTTCCATTTTCAACTTACCTTGAGGGCATGGGGACCTGGTGCAGTGGGTAAAGTGTTTGTCAGACAACTGCGTTCTAATCTCTGGAGTGCACAAAAAGCTGGATGCAGTCGCATGTGCTTGTCATCACAGGGTCTCTACATAAAGATGTAGGCAGAGACAGGAAAGTCCCAGGAACCTTGAAGGTCAGCAGGCCTGGCATATGTAATGGCTAAGGCAATGAGAGCCTGCCTTGAAAGGGAGGGCTGGAAGATGAGGACCAATCCCTTAAGAAATCATCAATACATTAGTCACATCCACAACCACCTATGTGCTGAAAGTGGCAAAAGTGTTATTTACAGGTCTAAGATTTTAATTTCATTTCAAATCTCAACATGTCCACTGGTCTCCATTGTGACACATGGAACAGAAAGTTTCCTCTGTAGGAATAATAGAATAAATTTCAAATTGATTAAGTAAACTGTCTTCCCAGCCACTGAGCTTGTTAGCTAGCATTTAAGACACACAATAACTCAGCTGTTCGGTACATGGAGTTACTGGTTCTTTGTGAAGCCATTGATAAATTTTTCCAGTTTGTTTTTCTTTTGTGGTTTCTCTTTCCACTCCATGACTAACAACCCAACTTTTCTTATGCAAATACATGAGCAGGGAGAATTGGAGCTCATGAACCAGCCATGATTTGTGTGTGGCATCACACTGGAGTAGCTCTGTCAACAGACACTGACAAGATGGCCTATGAGCAGATCGTATTGGTCTAAAGCAAATGGGGTATTCATTTTACGCAGATTATCTGATAGAGCATATGGTTTACCAATGTAAAGGACACTCACAGAAGGATTAAACCAAGCAAGAGAGAGAACCCAGAAAAGTTTTTTTTAAATGGCCAGAAATTGAGGGCCAAGTTCAGGATATTGCTTTTATTAGACCGTTGTGAAACAAACATCAGAACAGCAAGCCAGATATAAGCTTCCCTTGCAACAAGGATGATTGTCCTAGTTCTGAAAGCTAGATTACATTGGGAAGTGAGAAATCGAAATGAGTCTCCCTATTTTCAGCCACCGAATAGCAGTTGTCAGTACATTCCAGACTTCAAAGTTGTGTTTCTCTCCCTCAACATTCAAAAAGGGCTAAGACACTTTCAGGAGGAAGATGTGTTAGCATGTGCCTAGGAGCAGAATCAAGAGGAATGAGGAGTTTGAGGTCAAACTAGGCTACATAGCAGGGTTTTCTCTCAGAAATTCAGTTTTCTCTTGGATCTTCCAAAAAAAAAAAGATTCAATCTCTAAGGCGTACCATATTAAAGGTGAAACAGAAACAAAGCTTACTAGCAATTTAACAGCCACTGTGGACATTTTGAAAAACAAAGCCATCCAGAGGCTCACAACTCAGAGAGCAGAAGGAGGCTCCTTACTCAAAGGAACCTCAGCTCCATGGCTTCACACAGCCCCAGGGCTCTTCTCAACTCCCGGAGCTCCCAGAGATGAGAAGGGGGAACTCCTGTTGCTTCCCTTAATTGAGCACCCACAAAAAGGGACCCTCAGTAAGGCATAGAGTTCTCAAACATGATTGTATTTAGATGCTAGTGCAGCAGATGTTCCCTTCTGTTAAATAGTTTTCAACTTCCAAATGAAGGAAAGAGAAAAGAAAGCATTTTGACTGTGTTTTAACAAATTCTACTTAAACCTGCAGTGAAATTTGTCATATCTAAGCCCTGCTTAGAATTATAATAAGTATGTGTCTATTTACAAGTACGAAACTACTCTCACAATCTGGTTGTTTTTGTTGGTGGTTAAATGTGGTCAGCTCTTCTCCTTTGTCTGATGACACTTTTACAAGAACCTTGAGTTTGTCAGGTTGATTCTAGGATATCCTGAAATCAAGATCATCCTGAATAACATCCTGAAGTCAAGATCAGTCATCTCCACAAGCTGAGAAAGAGATCTCTCCAGAAAATTAGGTGAAAACAGGACGTGGACGTCAAGGGTCAAGAACTTGGAGCATCTCTCTTTGTATTCATGACACTGGGCCTTCTGAATTCTTGTATTTTTATTCCTGTGTGGATAGTGAAGTCTGCTCAACTTTGTACCTTTGGAAAAAAAATTCCTTCTATCATTGAAAACTGCATTGTTTTTAATGCTCATTAACAAAGACTCTGGCTTTCAATTAGTTTTTAATAATAGTGGTGTTTAACTTTCTGAAGACCAGCTCAAAGGAAAGAATTTTAGAAATCAACAAACAGCTATCAGGATATAGATTAACATTAGTTTACATACACATCCCACAGTATGCTCAATCTCAAAATCTGCTTTTTTATCCAATGTGTATTTGTTCCTCACTTTAAATGCTTTAAAATTTAACAACAGCCTTTGTAAAAACAATAACAACATATAAAGTACAATGTTTATGTGAAATTGTAAAGCATTTATTATTCAATTGCAGAAAATAAAGACAGAGTTTTCAAAGAACTTAAGTATTTTCCCTAACATCTCACAAAACCAAGACCATTCTAGAATACCACAAAGCTATTATTATTGTGCATGCAGTTGTATGTGGATATAGAGTACTATTTGAATGGAGTCCATATTTAAATTTCTCCAATTGTCCAAAATCTGAGCATTCTATTGTTGATCAAAGTCTCAAAATGCACAATTGTTTGCCGTTTCCTTGGATGCCATACAATGAACTTTTGTGATGGATTCCCTGCAGTTAGATTCTTTGGAAAGGACTCAACCAAGGCAATGCTGTGTATCTCTCACTGAGTCTTGTGGGACATGTGGTAGTTAATCTTGAGAACATGACTGAATTTAGAACCACCTAGGAGATGGGGTATCAGTGAATGGCTTTTTGCAGATGACTAGCTCAGAGGAACATGGGGGAGGGTAGAGACCCACCATAAATGTAGGTAGCTGAGGGCCCAGATGCCCGAGAGCTAGCTAAGTTCCAGAATTCCTGTCTCTGCTTCCTGGTTTGCCAAGCTGTGGACTGAGGTCTCTCCTGTGCCTTCTCTGCCATGCTGAACATTCATAAACCAAACAAGTTTCCCTCCTCCATCCATTGTTTCCAGGGGCAAAAAAGCTGGGAGTACCAGAATACACATAACAGTAGCCCACCTCATTATTAGTCGTGGTTAGTTTGATCGTTTGATAAGGGCATTTTCTGCTAGATCTTCCTGTCTTAATAGCCCTGTTTATCCTTTGCGAATAAGTCATTGCTGAAGTGGAATTTCCTCAAAAAGTATCACGTAGTGATCTTAGCAACCTTGTGGGCATCAGGTGTTTGCACAGGTGTTGAAAATTGAAAATATTTCACTTTTCCCCCACAGTTTATAGGTGTTCATGCACGCAAAGGCTTTTTTTTTTTTACATGGGTGTTAAGTTACATGTTTATTATTTATTTGTGTTATGCTATAAATTTTATTTTCTCTACCTCACAATCAACCTATCAATATTGTCATTATTAAAGCTATAGTAAATTTTATGGCAAAATGTATGTCTAGCCTACAGGAGGCCTGAGTTTCATCTTCAACACCACAAGAGATGGTGGGGGAGGGAGAAGAAGAAGAGGAAGGAGGAGGAGGAGGGGGAGGAGGAAGAGGAGGAGAAGGAGAAGGAGAAGGAGAAGGAGAAGGGGAAGGGGAAGGGGAAGGGNAAGGGGAAGGGGAAGGGGAAGGGGAAGGGGAAGGGGAAGGAGAAGGAGGAAAGAACCACCAAACTCCTTATCAATTTAAACTATCCCAAATACAACAAATCTGCAATCTGTGTTGTTTTACACATGGCCCATCATTTCCTAACTCCACATCACTTGGTTCCAGCAAGACACTTTTTGCATATCCCCATGGCATCTTCACTTGTGATATTCTCTTACTTATCTCTCTGTTGGCACATGAACCAACACCACACCCTCTCAGCTATAGCCACTTTGCACATGTTCTAGTATGTGGTAAGGTGTGCATTAGGAGACAGAACTCGCATTAGGAGTTCTGGCCACAAATGCACACTCACAAAGCCCTGAAGAACACATGAAGACTTGAGACAGTGACAAGCCACTCTATTCTCTAGATTATCATAGCTTCACAGGTGAACCCTTCCAGACATGTGGAACAGTGAATATTTAGCATGGGTAAGTTTTGTAATCATACATTGTTAAACTTCATAATTAGTACCTGGTTTAAAACAAACAAACAATGAACCCATTTCCTTCTTATCTCCTTGCTTTCAGACTCTTCAATAGTTTTTATTTCTTACATAGAAACTTCACAATCTACTTGGCTGACTTCACAAAGCAATCTAAATATCTTTATTTTGGTTATTTTACTGTAACTTTATTATTAGGGTGGAAATCAATAGTAGCTCTATAATGCTTGCCCAAGCTACCCAAAAATAATATGCTATCCCTAGTTGAGTTCACTTTTATATTTACAGGGGTCATGAACTTCTTGCGAAAGCAAGGTTTTATGGTTATTCTTCTTTCTCTAGACTCAGAGACAATTTGAGGAGCATCAAGGCCATGTGCTCTTCAAAGGGTTAGGAGATTGCCCTGGGAAATCTTGATGTAGTTCTTTTACAATGATGTGAAAGTAGAATCCCTTCTGTGACTCTGCAAGGGAGATGCTCTCCGACAATAATTTTCCTCACGTTAGAGTAAGAGTTCACATGCTCTCAATGCTGCAACCCTCTGACATAGTTCCTGGTGTTGTGATGACCCTCCCCCCAGCCACAAAATTATTTTCATTACTGCTTCATAACTATCTTTTGCTGCTTTTATTAATTGTAATGTAAATGTCTGTGTTTTCCTATGCTCTTAGGCACTCCCCACCCTCCACCCCTGTGAGAGTTGGTTGACTCCAAAAGGGTCATGATGCACAGGTTGAGAGGGGCTGGGTTAGACCCTGATGTGTATGTTCGAGATCTCACCTCACTGCCACTCCAGACAGAGCCGTTCTCTGTCATGGGCGTTTCCCTTTACCACTGTGTTATGTGTATGCTTCATACACCTGACGGAATTCAGATCTGCTCACATTCAGATCACAACTCTCTGATGTGTGAGGCATTCATTTCTGAGTCTCCACAGACTTCTTGAGTCAGGTATGGAAAATGCAGAATACCTTGCATTCCGGGCAACAAGACCCTGTATTGTGAACAACAACAACCTAGGAGTTCTCACACCACACCTGGGTGGGCTTTCTTCCCAGTTTGTGCTCTGTTTTCCCAGACAGCAAATCAATTAAATGGCCTTTGGCTAGGACTTTGCCTAAAGTCAGGTTTTTTTTTTTTTTTTAATCATTTAAATTGTAGAGATGGGGGGATTCAATTAGCCCAATGCCTGGCACATCATGTGCACTTAATAGAATTTTGTGCAGTCTTAGAGTTATATTTGGATAAAGATCACTTTTCATTACTATTAACTTATAAAGACTCTGACAGTTTTGTGTTGATCATATTGACAATGAGCAATTATCTCCTAAGCTATGCTGACGCATTCTGAGAACCCAACAGTCAACTCCTCTGTTTTGAGCATCTTTACATTAGTCTAATATTCTGGGGTCTACATGCAAGATTCTGAGATTCTAAATTATTTGGATAGGTCTACAGTAAATAGTCTCTCGATCTCTCTCCCTGTAGGGGATGCGTTGGTGTATGTGTGTGTTCGTCTAGACTATATAAAGGTTCTTATTTTTTGTGTTAAGCTACTTAAGGGAAAGAATATTATCTTTTCATTTTCTTTAATCTCACCAGAAAAAGTTATTACTTCTAGTTACATTTCAACCATGTGTATAAATTAGGAATTTTTTTAAAACAAACAAACAAACACCTCTTTAAAACAAGTTTATTAAAAATATTCTTCCTGAAGTTTTTTTTTTGCCAACCTAGAATCTTTTTTCTTCGCCATTGCTATACTCCCTGTAATTCTGATGATATATGTTGTGCTGATGGCAGTGAGCAGAAAAAAGCTTGAGGAAATACATAGCGTTGATATTTTACTAAAATGAATGGAGCAATAACTTAAAATAATAACTTATTTTTAAATAAAATTCTGATTTGCCTCCTGCTGCCATCCCTTTTAGGTGTTTTTTTTTTTTTTTAATAGTCCAAAATCCTCTGTACATTTACACAGCTGCTTTGAGGCTTTACATATTTTCTTGTTTTTATGCTTTTTTTTATTTTTAACAGGAGATTTTTTTTTTTTTACGCTAAAATAAAACATAACTATTACTGGCCTTGAGAAACTCTCAACCCTACAGCTTAAAATGCTTCAATGATCTGCCTTTAAAATCTCGCACATCCTTTAGAAGGGACAAAAATAAAAGCCACTCATGCAAGAGAAAAAGATTGAGGACAAATCGTCAAGATTTCATAAAAACGGTAACAGAAGTGCAGGTGTTACTACTAAAAGCCAGCTTCCGAGCAGTGTGGAGCCCTGGAAACAGTCACTAGTGAAATGTTTCATGATCCTTCCTCGGGCACAGGCCTCTGCCTTGCCATCATGACCGTGCAGTGCAAAGCAGCCAAGGTTTTCTGCACAGTGCCCAGGCAAACGAGAAACAAGTTTCCTCCTGACAAAGAAGCCCCTTCTAGGACACAGTCATTTTCAGTAGCTCTGGGCTGAGCAAAAGGCAGGGCTAAGATGGCATCTCTTTACCTTGCTCGGAGAAACTCTACATCCTATGTCCAGAGAGCGATGACAGCCACACTTCATGTCGAGGCGACATCCTGAAGAAGAAGAAGAAGAACCGTCACTGGAGTTTTGCAAGGGCTCCTAGAGACTAAGTATGGAACACAGGCCCGCAGGGTGATTGGATTGCAACAAACGAGACAGCGGCCATCTGTGCGCCCACCCTTCGAAGCTGCTGGGTGCAGAAAGGGACAACCTTGTTAGAAGGCTCACTCTGTCCCTCCTGGAGTTTGCTCTAATCTGGAAGACGTGTTGATGTTTGTGGACAGCTGCAAATAGGCTGGGATTTGGATTTCCCCCACCCGCCACCCCCCTACATGGGTAAGTAATAACTCCCTCCAGCTTTACATTAGAAACATGGGTTTCATTTAGGAGCTCTTGAGATTGTCCCCAAAGGATGCTCTTGTTCCAGATAAAGCGTTGCTGGCCATCTCTGGTTCATTTTCAAGGGACACAGAACTTCTAAAGGAGAAATCACTAGGTTCCTTTTGTTTTTGTTTTTTTTAGAGTAGCCCCAGGGGTCCAGAAGCAATCTTTCACTCACCCATTCTCATCACCTTGCCCTTTGAATGGTACTTTTTAGCTGGTAAATCACCTTCGCTGGCAAACCTTTTCCTATTACTGAGCTACCTTGAAATAAGTGCCCTGATGCACGAAGGCCTGAATTTGGCCAAGGTCCAAAAACTTGTTTGTAGAGACATATTATTAAATTTAATATTATAAGGCATTAAATACATTGTCAATGTTTTTTTATTAATACACCCGGCAATTCCTTCACTTTATACTTCGTCTTGTTCTAAATTAGTACTGTGAATTCTTACAAAGAACTTCTACCTGCCAGGAAAAACTCTCAGGATCTGCTTCAGACTCTGACATACGACCAGCCTGCAGTGAATGCTGTGACAGTTCAAACCCATTGCTCGGTTTGTAATAAAAAATTTAGGTTAGTGCTCTTGGAAGTCGAACCAAAAGCGCAGCCTTGCATTGTTTCTTCCCAATACCACCAGCGCATTTCAAATAAGTTCATATCTCACCTGAATTATTAAGTTACAAATAGCTGCCGGCAAACTCTCCTTTCAGGAAGTTGACACTGTACATTAGGAGCCAATTTTAATCTGCCTCCAATCAGTCCCTGAAGACAATATTTAAAGTGCTAATTTTGTATAATCTAATTGGAAAAATGAAGTGGTGGGTGGCATGTACTGGATGCATTTTATATCTCCATATATGCTTACATCTACAATAATAAAAAAAGAAAAAAACTTTTTTGACCTACTTGTTATAGTTTGAATGTGAACTGTCCCTCTACAGGCTAATATGTCTGAATACCTGACTCCCAGAAGGTGGTTGTTCAGGGAGTGTTTTTATTTGTGTTTTATTGCTGTGAAGAGACACCATGACCAAGACAACTCTTATAAAGGACAACATTTAATTGGGGCTGACTTACAGTTTCAGAGGTTTAGTCCATTGTCATGATAGTGGGAAATATGGCAGCATCCAGGCAGGCATGGTGCAGGAGAAGGAGCTGAGAGTCCTACATCTTGATCTGCAAGCAGCAGCAGAAGAAGGCATGCCACACTGGGAGTAGCTAAAGCATAGGAAAAGAGACCTCGTAGCCCACCTCCACAGTGACACACTTCCTCCAACAAGGCCACACCTACTCCAATGTGCCAGTCTCTATGGCCAAGTATTCAAATCTATAGGGACTACTCCTGTTCAAGCCACCACAGAGAGAATGTAGATGGAATTTTGGGGACATGGTACCTAACTGAAAGACACAGGGTTGGGGCTTAGCACCCAGTTCTGGCCTGAGTTTCTCTGCTTCCTGATTGCTGCTGTATAGTGAGCAAATGCCCCATACTTCTACCACTACGAATTCACACTAGAAATATCATCCTCCCCATGATAGACTGTGTCCCCTCAAACCATCAAACAAAATAGGATTTACCTCCCTTAACTTGCCTGTCTGGTCTTTGGTTGCAGCAATAAAAAAAGCTTATCTAACACACTCTGTCTATGATCTATTTTAAGTTTATATAAGATACACACACACCAACTTCATTTTTTTTGTCCAAGTTTGCTGTTAAATTAATGAAAGATAGGCACTGTATCTTGTACATGTTGCTTGCATATATATTTCATATGTATTCATTATGGAATGATTACATATTCATTGTGTAAGAGCCAATATGGTAGTTAAGGAATAATATGTATAAGACTTTTCATAGTCTTAAATTCTGAATTGTGTTGCCTTTCATTTCACCATGACTAATTTAGTTGTTTTCTTTGTGCTGGTGACAATCATAAACTTCAGTTGGATAGCAAAGAAATATTTTCAGGACAATAGTATGTAATTGAGAACTTCTACTTCATAAAAGGAGGGATATTGAGTTCAGATCCACAGTTACTAGCACTATGTCACTACGGCCATGTATGTTTCCAATTTCACTCTGTAATAAAAATATTTTACAAACATAACAATACATGACTGTTGCCACAAATCGAATAAATAAAGGCTGTAAATATTTACCTTAATTTAGTTTTCCTAACAAAGTAGTTAGGATAAGGTAATATACTGGCCCTTAGGGAAGGGCTATAGAAATAATTCCCACAACTTTCAGATTTTAAATCACTGATATGGGATTGTGGACCAGTATGGATTTAGTCATAAGAATCTGCAGATGTTTGAAGATCTAACTCTTCACTTCAATGTGCCCTGAAGCTGCTTCTGTTCCTAGTGAGCTGCCATCCAACTCGCGTGAGTAACACCATATTCCTGAAACAAGTAGCTGAGTCTTAGCTCAGAACCAGGCCTGAACTTCAGCCAATCACAGGTAACCAACTGATCAGACCATGCCCATATAAGGCAAATGTCTCATCACACCATTGCAAAAGAAGGCCGAGCCCATGCAACCAACAAAGTGGATTTGGTTTTCTACTGGCTTCTCCCATCTGTGAATATTGCCTGCTTACAGTGCTGGGTGGGGCCCTCCAAATCTCTCCTGCTTCTGAGAACTGCCCACTTCATAAATCTTTCTTTGCTCAAGTAAATTGGGCTAAATTAAATTTGCCAAGAGTTTCTCCCTTTATATATTCCATACGCAATCTTAAATGATGTGGTGTGGATAAAAACATTGCTCTAACAGTGTAACATTACCCAAAAGAAACAAAATTGTAAAAATCCCCGTGTTCTTCCAGGGTTGAACGGATTCCAGCTAATGTTCGTTGTCCCTTCTAGCTGGCTCTGCCTCTGAAGCCTGGCTGGGCATTGTTATTTTCACTGAGTCTCACTAAACTGTGTCCCATTTCTAGGACTTCTGAACATCTATTATTCACTGCCTTTTAAAAATTAAGACAAAAGTGCAGGACACTGCTACATCAAGTACATATATGTATGTGCATGTTAAAAATAAATAGATTGTTTTATTTCAAGAAGCCAGGGAAATAACAGTGTTGTTTGTTGGTTTGTTTGTTTTCTGTTCATAGCTTCAATGGACTTTCCTACAATAAAGAGAAGATATATGTCTGCAGACATATATACATGGACACACATTGATTTCACTAATTTAGATTTTTTTGATCAGTAAATTGGGTCCTGAAATATAATCACAATAAAGGATAGTTCTGTGCAGACAAACATTAAGAGGCTAAAGAAAAGCACTTATACTATACATACCTGAAATAATGTCAGGAAAGAAAGGAAATGCGCTGGAGGAAATGTAATATGGTTGCCTTAGAGTACGAATAAGCATTCGTAAGTTAGAACCTAATTTGAGGAACACGGGTTGAGTTTTCCAATAGAGCGAGATTAAAGAGTGATGGGGAGGAAAGGAAGGCATTGTGGATATCAAGACAATGGGAGGCTGTGTGAGCTGCTTGTTGAAGAGGGATACTGATGAACAGCAGGTGAGATGCTATATGATGAAGGCCCCTTGCTCACACAGGAATGTTGGATTCAGGTTCAAAATAAAAGGCCACTGTTCTAGGGCAACATTGGGGAAAACAGACATCTGCAAGTAAGAAAAATATTTTTTTTTTTTTTTTTTTTTTTTTTTTTTTTTTTGTTCGAGACAGGGTTTCCCTGTGTAGACCAGGCTGGCCTCGAACTCAGAAATCCGCCTGCCTCTGCCTCCCGAGTGCTGGGATTAAAGGCGTGCGCCACCACGCCCAGCAAGAAAAATATTTTTAGGAATGAAAAGAGGACATCTCTTGGAATTTTGGTTTGTGAAAGGTTTGTAAGAACATTCTATGACAGAATGGGCAGATGTCATCATGATGGACATAAAAAAGAGGGGAGTGTGACTTCATGATTTTGTCATTACATTAGAGTCACAAGAAAAGTGGTTCAGGGGCTGCCATCCCAACACTTGGGAGGGAGAGAGTAGCAGGATCAGAAGTTCAAAGTTATCCTTAACTACAGAATTTCAGGTCAGCCCAGAGCATCTGAGACTGCATCTCTCACAATGACAACAACAACAGAAGTGAGGTGAGATTGTAGGGCTAGGTAGAGATTGCCAATAAAGTACTTGTGTAAATGCGAGGACCTGAGCTCACATCCCATCTCCCTTGTAAAAAGCCAGGCATGCCACACATACCCGTAATCCCAGTTCTGGGAAGCAGAGTCAACAAGATTCCTAGGGTTTGCTCACAAGTGAGTTAGACGAGCGAGTTTCAGGTTTAGTGAGAGGTCCCAAAAATTCAGGTGGTGAACCACTGGAGACAGTCCTGATGTCAACCTCTGGCCTCCACACGCACACACACACACACACACGCACACGCACACGCACACGTACATGAACTCACTCATACACACACAGCACACACGTTTCAGGACTAAAGGTTAAAATCACCCTTGTTAAAATACAGATCAACAGCCTTCAGCTCACAGTTTCTGACTCAGTAAAGCCTAGAGTGCGTTCCATGTTTGCATTTCTGGGAACATTTTGAGAGCCATTAATGAACCGATGATGGATGGTGGGAACGAAACTGACAGCCAATGGCATAAGAGTGGGAATTACCCACGCCTCCTGTTGAGCCCGGTGTAGAACCTTCTGATTTACCACACTGCATCATTTTGACCCTGGCATTCATTTCCTCAATTAAACTGTGGACATTCAAGTCAATAAGCATGATGTTTCTGACAGTGGCAATGAATGAGACTAAAGGAAACACACTCTGAAAAGAAAATGTGTGTGTGTAAGGAGAAACTGAAAACAGGTGTGTGTAAAGGAAGACTGAAAATGGGTCTGTAAGGGGAGACTGAAAATGGATGTGTAAGGGAAGACTGGAGCATCAGTTCCCAAGGATGCAAGGAAAAGAGTTACAAAAGGGGATTACAGCCCCAAACTCAATAACAGCGTGGGGGGTGGGGGACAAAAGGAGTCCTAGGTTCTTGACAATCCATTCTCTTATTCTCAAGGAAGAAACAAAAGGGTGGAAACTTAAAGGGAAAGTTAATAAGAGTACTTTGTATTTTAATTATCCTCAAGTACCCAGGTACTTAAATGAAGAGTTTCATGTACATATAAATTACTTCTGTGCCTTAGCATATTTGTAGAAATCAAAATGAGATGTTGTTCCATTTAAAATTTAAATAATCCTCTTGAGAAAATGCCAACCAGATTGCTTCAACCAGGAGCCAATGCATAAACATCTATTTGTTATTTACGTGTTAATGTCTTAGGTATCTCTAGTAATCATTTTTAAATGAATCCTAAAGTCCTCTGTAATGAGATTTGATGTCCCCAAAATGATGTTAAAAAAAAAAAAAAAAAAAAAAAGACAAACTAAGTAATATTGTACAAGATTGAGAGAAAGGAGTTCCCATTTTCAAACAAAATAATTGCCAAACATGATACTTCGTTGTTCCAAAAGGGCTCAGACATGCCTTAGCTTGAACTTTTTTTTTTTTTTTTTTTTTTTTTTAACCAGATGACAGGTTTGTATCCTTGAAGGCAACTTGTTTTTTTTTTTTAAATGGTGAGTCAGTGAAGAAAGTTTATATGAGACTCCGAGAACACTGAAGTCAATTAAGAGGCGAAGCTGGCTTTGTTCCACGGGCTCACACTGATTGAGTCAGCCTGGGCTTGGCAAGGCAGCTGCAGGCAGAAGTGCACAGTCATTTCACATTTGATTGCCTGCCCTTGGAAGTTCCCTCTTACCAGTATATTTTGAAGTTAAAGTGGAGCGGGGGTGGGGGGGGTGGGGAGCCGTGAAGTAATCTCTAATACTTAACAATATACCTTGCATATGCTCCAATCGAAGAAAAATGTGGCCAGAACCAGATTACAAGTATTTTTTTTTTTTTAATGATCCTTGAGTTTCTTGGATCTGAAATTGTTTTTCAAAACCAACGATATGATGAGTTAAGAATGAGTGAGACGGAAACATACGGATTAAATTTTCCTGAATTTGGAAGGCATGCAGAAAAGGACACTCAGCGAGATGCATTTGGGATCTAACTGAACTAACAGCATTGGAGACATCATCTGAGGGGCTTTGGTAGGCATAACTGTGTCACATAACTTCACTTTTATAAGCTGTACTACAATATAAAGAGCAGGATTAGAAGTTACCTAATTAGTATTTAATGAAGACATAGACTTCAGCTTCACAGACAAGAACCAGCGTTCCAAAGGACTTAAGCTAAATGTATTTAAAGAACATGTTGCCCACCAATGCTCAGCTCCCACAGATGGGCCATGAAACAGGGGCAATTTATTTCCTGAACATTTCTCTCCACCAAACTAAATGAAATTAAAATAAACAAATAAACTAATAATTGAGATAACTAAAATGTCATTTGAAACACACACACACACACACACACACACACACACACACACACACGGCTGCTTATCTCGATGGATTTATCGGCTTTTGATTTGTTCTGACTTAGTTTGCAGCATGTCACCAAGATGATACCTTTGGTCAAATACTGAGCCACACAAAGGACTTGGGTTATTTCTGGTAGCAAGTAAGATGGAGCTGAATTTCTACTAACTGGTATGTTAGCAGATCAAACTCAGCTTCAGGGTACCTTATAAGCACTGATGAGGTCATTAGCCAAATGATAAATGAGGAGAAAACACATACATTAAAAAAGCAGATTCTTGTTCATGTGCATCTCCCTTCATATCTATGTTGAGGTGGTGGCTTAGACAATCACCAAAGAAAACCATTTCCTGAGCAGTTTGCTGTTCGTTTGGTGTTTGGTTGAAAAAGAGGTGATGCGTGTGAATTGAATACAGCAAGAAAGTTTTCAGGGATGGGAGTCTGAACCCAAAGTTTAAATTTGTAACACACATACTTTAAATTTGTAACACACATACTTTAAATATTTGTAACACACATGAAAGAACATCAGAGCTGACAATTGACATTGCACGTGCACCTGGTCCTCTGTCAATTCTCTCTTTTTGGATGGCAAGTTAGTTTCTAACTTCAAAAAGAACAGTTCCTGGTGGTATCGAGTCCATTATCAGCATTCCACCTCCTGCCCAACAGGCTGGGAACAAGGACGGTTGTAAAGTGGAATGTGATATGAACCGGGGAGCTATTTATAACACAAACACTGCCAGGTGTGTGCATTATTGTTCGAGCAAACCAAATTAACTGCATGCCTAACAGTTGAGATGTTTGAAACTCCGCCTTCTGATTCCTAACTGGTCTGTAGATGCTATATCATTTTATATGCAGAAAAGGAGAGGTGGGCAGGAGCAGACAGCAGGGCCACTGGTGGGCAGGGTCGCCGAGAATGTGCTAAGAGAGAGACCTGAGATACAAAGGCAGTGTTTTCTATAGACCTGTCTCTAGAGAAGATATCAAAGCCACTCTGAGGGAACACCGGCCTTCATGTTTGCAAAGAAGAAATCCTGAGGCCTTTGTTGCGTGATCAGGTTTGTGCATCTCACCATATTATGGCACTTTCCTACAAAGCAAAAGCCAAAACCACAAGTGTACACACGTGTACCTCTTCAGACACAATGATTTATTTCTCCCCGTTAATGAGGGTGTTGCTGGCTCTTGCATCTACATTCTTGTTTGGCTCCCTGTTTTTTCTTGCTTCTATACAGCTCATAATTCAGTGAGGCTAAACCGCCTCACTGTTACATTCGAATATGAATCCTGCCCAGTGGCTCACTTGCTCCTTTGGTCCCAATCTGGTGGAGCTGCTCTGAGGAATGTCTCCACTTGGTATCGACTGCTGTGATAGAGACTCTGGCCAAAAGCAACAAGGGAGGAAAGGGTTTTCTTGGCTTGCGTGGCCCCAGTATAGATCATCACGAATGGAGGCCGGGATAGGAACTCAAGGGAGGAACATGGAGGTCGGAACTGAACCAGAAGCCAGAGAGGAGCTCTTAGTGCCTGGGTTTTCATAGTTTATTCAATTTGGTCTCTTATTCAATTAACCCAGAAACATCTGCCCAGGGTTGATAATGCCCACAGTGAGTTGGGCCTTTCTTATATCAATCTTTAATCAAGAAAATGTTTGATGGAGATATTTTCTCAATTGAGGTTCCCATTTCACAGATGACTCCAGCTTGTGTCAATTGGGGGAAAAAAAAAACAGAACAGAGCAAAACAAAACAAAACAAAAACCACTAGACAGCACAGAGGGCTTGTGGGACCTTCATAAAGTGGGATCCCATGGAGGAAGTTGGTCACTGAGGGACAAGTCCTTGGGATATCTGATCTCGATCTCTCTCTCTCTCTCTCTCTCTCTCTCTCTCTCTCTCTCTCTCTCTCTCTTTCTCGTGTGTGTGTGTGTGTGTGTGTGTGTGTGTGTGTGTGTGTCTGTCTGTCTGTCTGTCTGCCTACCTGCCTGGTTCCCCCCATCTCCTTCCTGGATGCAATAGAGTAAACGAGAAAGCTCATGGATTATCATAATGGTGTTCTCTCTGACCAAGTGCCTAGACCCAAGGAGCCATGTACAAACCCTCCGAAATCATCAGCCAAAGACAACCTGGCTTTTAAATGGTTCTCTCAGATAAGTTGGTCATAGTGATACACAAGTAACCCTCTCATAAAGGAGATCCACGGTAAAAACCAAACACACCATTTTCAGTGACACCTGAAAGCTTTTAGTCTTATGCTGGCTCATTTCGTTGCTTCCATTTTGACCTGAGTAATTAATCACTTACCTTCCTAGAGTTCAGCTTTAAAAATAAACACAGTCTTATGATTTTTGTGAGATTTATGACATGTGTCCTGTTGGGGAGAGAAAAGGTGTGACCCCTGGAGGAGTAAGTACCCAGATTTCCTTGTAATCCAAGTGGCTACTTTTTACCAATGATTTCATCAATGGCAAAGAAACACCAAGCTTGGGCCTCAGCTTGCGGATCATCCCATCCCAGAGAGCGTTCTAATCTCCTCTCCCACCCTCCTCTCCACCATCTCAGTCTTCTTAATGCAGCCTGAGCATGGCCCATGGCAGCTGTGGGCATTATTGTTGGTTGCCTGTCTGTACATATGAACACTCACTAGATCATCAACCCTAAAAAGGCAACTGCTGGATATGACCCAATCTCTTCATTTTTATAACTCAAACAGATAGCAAGTGCTTTGCGTATACTGTGACCAAGTAAATATTTTTAAAAGCCCAAATAAACATTTTACAATAAATGACGTGGTCCTTTAGTTTTCAGTACGTACTGATGGACTGGCAGCATTTCAAAGCATGGAGCCATAAAGAGTGGCAAGATTGGGTTGAAGTTTAACGATAGACATAGTGGTCATCAGCAAATACCTAGAGGAAAAAGATTTTTAAAAGTACTAAATGTAGTTTTCTTTTAAAAACAAGCTCCAACAATAGGTTTATATAGTTAATGACCAATCTTTAATTTTTCTTCCCCTAACAACACTGAATATACTGTTAACTACTTTAGATTTGAGAAACCAGTTGAAGTTAGAATTTATTGCTTTAAGCATACCAAACCGTACAGCCATTCTAAAGTTGAGATATCGTGTTTGTGAAACCTGTACTTTATCTTTATGCTAACGTTTGGACATTTCCAATTTTTTACTGTTTTACAAAGTATGAAGAGAAAGGGCAACGACTATTTGAATGACTGTATACGTAATGCAGGCCAAGCCAGGATGGTGCCAAACGAGCTGAGGTTTGGCGGGAAGCCTTCCTTCCACATGCAATCCGTCAAGTCCCCAAGGGTGTTCCTACAAAGCGTGCTTTGTATATATTGGCTTCTTCTGCTCTTTATTGCCACCACCCTCCTTCCTGTACTCTATACTAGATGTAAAACAATCTCTTGCTTGCACTTATGCCCTCATCTAAGACTCTGGTTCCTAGATACGGGGCACTCAGAAGGTGGTTTATAAATATGTCTAATAACTGATTTAAAATCCTCATTGTAGTTCTTCCTATGGGGTTGCAAACCCCTCCAGCTCCTTTAATCCTTCCCATAACTCCTCCTTTGGGGCCCCCATGCTCAGTCTGATGTTTGGCTGCAAGCATCCACATGTGTATTGATCAGGCTCTGACAGAGCCTCTCAGGGGACAGCCATACCAGGCTCCTGTCAGCAAGTACTTCTTGGCATTAGCTATGGTGTCTGGATTTGGTGTCTGTAGATGTGATGAATCTCTAGGTGGGGCAGTCTTTCCTTCAGTCTCCGCTTCACTCTTTGTCCCTGAATTTCCTTAGGGAGGAACAACTCTGTGTTAATATTTTTGAGATGAGTGGGTGGCCACATCCCTCGACCAGGGGGTCCGTGCCTAACCTCTGGATATGGTCTCCGCGGGTTCTATCTCCCCTTTATTGGCTATTTCAGGCAGCGCCATTCCCATTGGGTCCTAAGAGTCTCTTACTTTTCTGGAACCAGAGCTCCCAAGGACTAAATCACCAACCAAAGAGTGCCCGTGGCATCTGCAGCAGAGGATGGCCTTATCTGGAATCAATGGGAAGGGAGACCCTTGGTCCGGCGGAGACTCGATGCCCCAGCGTGGGGGAATGCTAGGCAGTGAGGCTGGAGTGGGAGGGTGAAAGCAGGGGGAGAGGGATTGGACAGGGGGCTTGCGGAGAGGAAACCAGGAAGGGGGGTAACATTTGAAATGTAAATAAATAAAATAACCAATAAAAAAAATTAAAAATCCTCACTGTATTCTGAGTGCTCTTAGGGAAAAGGTTTCGTTTTTTGTATTTCCTGTAGGAAAGCCATCTTAGTCATGAAAATTTCAAATATCTTCATAGACAAGAGAATTCATTCATGTAAACATCTGCATTATTGAAATTGAATCACTGTTGTCCTTGCTAAAAGCACCTCAAAAATACAATTTCCATTATGTACATATAAACTGGACAAAAAAGCTATTGGTGCTGTGGCCAGGAAATTGCAGAAAGACATAAACTTCCTGCATGAATTAATGCCTTCAGAACTATGGCAAAAAAAAAAAAGGAAAATTTTGAAATTTTTGGACCCATTTCTTGACAGTTTTCTACTGTTCCTTCCGATGTAAAACCACAGTGAGCACTGGGTCAGTGAGCACTGGGTAAGTGGGAGCACTGGGTCAGTGGGAGTTCTGAGACTGGGTAAGTGAGCACTGGGTCAGTGGGAGCTCTGAGACTGGGTCAGTGAGCACTAGGACAATAGGAGTGCTGAGACTGGGTCAGTGAGCACTAGGACAATGGGAGTGCTGTGACTATGTCAGGGAGAACTGGGGCAGTGGGAGCACAGGGACAATGGGAGCACTGAGAACTGGGGCAGTGGGAGAATGAGACTGAGTTTTCGCTTCACTAGTTGTAACTAGTTGTTTTGGTTTTTTTTTTTTTTTAATTTAAGACACAGATTTGAGTGCACTCCATGGACACATGTGCACCTCTGTAAAGTCTTGAGTTAGCAGCAAGCTGTACTGTTGAATTTTGATCTTCAGGTTCTCTGAAAATCAAGTCCAGATGACTGTAAAACAAGCTGATGGCAAGAAGGAGAAAACAGTTTTTTTTTTTTGTTTGTTTTTTTTTAAAGCAAACCAAATTTAGACCTGCTCAAAGCCCCCATGGGATCTAAGTTTAGAATAAACTAAGTTTTCTGAATATTTCTGGATTTTGCTTTGCTGGCACCGAGTAGTAATCACTCCAGAAATGTATAAAATGGAGGCTACAGATGAGAGAAGAGGTCAGACATCTATAACACAATAACTTCGCAGACTTCCTAAAAATAAATAATAAATGTAAAGCAGCAGAGAGGTAGCTTGACTGGGAACTGTGTATGTGTCTGTGGAAGAATCCAAAAGTCATCTTGTAAGGCATGAGCTGCTCCAAATGAGTGGGAGTGGAGAGATATTTGGTGAGGTTCACTTGAGTTTGAGTAAATTCAATATGTTTGAATACCATCTAGACATAAATTAGCCCCCATGTACAACAGAGCTGGACCTGCTACATGGTTCTTCAAGTAATGACCTTTGCAGCTAAGCATGATTACCTGAATTCAAGGTGTCAGGAAAGAATCAAAGCCAGAAGCTGACCTCTGGCCTCCCCATGCACACTGTGGTGTACACACATGCACACACAGAGATGGGCACACACACACACACACACACACACATACACACAAGTGTGTCAATAGAATATAGAAATAATTGTGGAAGTAGATATAACAAAATAGTTATGGAACTGGACATATTGAAGTGTATTTAAAAGAAACCATCCACTATAATTTCACGCACCATGGTGTAGACAGGTGTCCCATAAATAAGTCTATATGTTCAGCATCTGTACTTCCAGCCATAGTGCTTTTGTGAATTTCAGTCACAATGGCTCCTGAGCCTACCAGCACAGTTGGGCACTTAGTTGACTGCACACAAATTCACAGAGAAAAGACTTGTTTCAGCAGAGGGTATTTATGTGAGTCTGCATATATCAATGACACGCCTAGACAATTTGAAGCCGCTCATAAGAATCACACTTGAAATAAAGCCTGATACATTCCTTAAACTAGGCTGGTTTGAACAAATTGCTTTGATATAAACTGATGTTTATATTATTTCATATTTCTTCATCTCAGATTAAAAACAATGATTTATTACAGGAAGTGAACTTAACTGCTTGAAACTAAGCTCGCACAAGTTGAAGCTGCTCAGATGAACTTTCCTCTGAGAACACTCTACTCGGCTCTCTCTTAAGTTGGAAAATGTTCAGTGCTTTGAGTCTTAATCTTTCCAAACAGAAATATAAATTCTTAAGAAGCTTTTGTTCCCTGTCTCCTTTCAAATGCCAGGTCACACATTTCTTTTCTCCATGCCATAGTAGTTAGGGGACATTTTTATTCTGTATGAGGGACTTGGGAGAGAGTCTTACTAAGACACACTCTGGTTCCTCAAGGTTCATGCAAATATGCATTCACATCCTAGTCATGCCCAGGGCCCCATCTACCCTGACATCAGTAGGGTTAGTAAAATTCTTGTGAGAATTTTACAGTCAGTTATTCCAAGTTTTTAACTACATTAATCATGTACCCTCAATGCTATAGATGTTTAAGGATCATTGAAAGCAGCCTCTTGTGAGGCTATGCCAGTGCCTGACAAATACAGAAGTGGATGCACACAGTCAGCTATTGGATGGAACACAGGACCCCCAATGGAGGAGCTAAAGAAAGTACCTAAGGAGCTGAAGGGGTCTGCAACCCTATAGGTGGAACAACAATATGAACTAACCAGTACCCCCTGAGCTCGTGTCTCTAGCTGTATATGTAGCAGAAGATGGCCTAATAGGCCATCATTGGGAAGAGAGGCCCCTTGGTCTTGCAAACTTTATATGCCCCCATAGAGGGGAACGCCAGGGCCAAGAAGGGGGAGTGGGTGGGGAGCAGGGTGGGGGGAAGGGTATAGGGGATATTCGGGATAGCATTTGAAATGTAAATGAAGAAAATATCTAATAAAATAATTAAAAAAAAAAAGAACAAGAGAAGTTTCCATCAATCAAACCATTCTCTTAACCTTATCAGAAGAGCACAGACAGAAGAGACACAAACCAAGACAAGCTGTTATATGACACCAGGGAGGAGATGGATGGCCAGAAGACACGCTTCATACCAGAGTCAGTACTTCATACCAGAGATGTAAGACCAGAAAAATGTGTCATTGTTCTTTAGGAACGTCAGAAGAGTGTGGAAATCTACGTAGAGAATAAGACCTTCACTCCCCAGGGACAATCATTTAAATTGCAGAATATAAATAGCTATATTGATGCTAGGATTTTGTTTGTTTGTTTTTAATACTGCTCACAATTAGTGAAATGACTCAGCAAGTGTGCCTCATAGCCTGAGTTTAATCCCCATGACACACATAGTGGAAGGAGAGAAACAATTCCTCAAGATTGTCCTAAGACTCATGCCATGGACTGCACACAGGCACACAGATATATGCACACATGATAAACGAAATGTGGTAAAATTTTAAAAGAATACAGGTGACATTTTATAAATTTCCCCTGTGACCATGCACCTCTATCATGATCCTGTATGAAGAATTGCTATGGAATATTGCCTGCTATGGAAGTTTGCTCTCAGTTAACAAATTCCTTACGTATGAAACTTCACCACACACATGTTTATGTGTGGCTACTACTGTTTTATTTTAAATAATTTGTGCTGTGATTTATGTTTACAAATAAATGCTCAGATGGCATTCGTTGCTAAAAGTGGAATCAGAAGACAGTGTTTGTTGAGTGTTGAGCAATGTCCTCTGGAGAGATTCCATGGACTGAGAACCAGCTGTGTAGACAATGTGGGACTGGGTCCAGCTCCCGAAATTACACCTCAATTATCATAGTACTTCCATGTTCAGACTTAGGATTTAGTCAAAAGGAGAAGCCAGACTGACCCTCTGTGCAGCCACATCTTCCACTACTCGATTCTTATACCCTTGTAAGAGGAGCACATTCATTTGGGGGTAAGTACTAAGCATTATAAATCAGAATAAAATCAAACTTGCTAGCTCTTATCTGAAACTGGAAGATATTTATTGACTCTTTGAAAGTGACATAAGCAACTGCAGACCAGTGACTATTCAGATAATTACCAAACAAGTTTTTCTCCTTGATAAAAGCAACTCTAATTTCTAGATTAATTTAAAATTAATAACAAAAATTCAGATGACTGGCTCAAAATGCTTCTACCTTCTAATCTTTGATCCAAAAAAACCCCAAAATTACTTGCTTCTAATGATCTTATTCACAAATGAGTCAAAACTCTACTGTTTCCTTGGCTGTAATTCAGGATGACAGAGGAAACAAATGCCTAAAAATCTTAGTCATGTTAATTTCCTGAAGCTTCTTATACTGCTCCAACTGGCCGAAAACTTCAGGGGGCAGGGTGGGAGACTCCAAATTATCCATGTAGATTTATATTGCTATAATATTTTGGTCATTAATTATTCTGTAGTCATTTTCCCACTGACTATCTTTCTGAGTTTATAAGTTTACTCTCTGCCATTTTTGTCTCTCCATTTTTTTTTTCTTTGATGACTGAGCACGGGGTTCCCAATGGAGGCGTTAGAGAAAGGACTCAAGGATTTGAAGGGGTTTGCAACCCCACAGGAAGAACAACAATACCAACCAACGAGACACTCCAGAGTTCCCAGGGACAGAACCGCCAACCAAAGAGTACACTTGGAGGGATCCATGGCTCCAGCCGCATATGTAGCAGAGAATGGACTTGTTGGTCATCAATGGAAGGAGAGGCTCTTGGTCCTGTGAAGGCTCAATGCCCCAGTGTAGGGGAATGCCAGGGTGTGGAGGTGGGAGTGGGTGGGTGGGGGAATACCCTCAAAGAAGCAGGGGGAGGGGAGTTGGGATAGGGGATTTCTTGGGGGGGACTGGGAAAGGGGATAATATTTGAAATATTAATAAAGAAAATATCCAATAAAAAAAAGAAAAGAGAAGAATTTCATTCGCACATTTCATTTGTCTTCATCAAATACACCCACCTTTTAATCTCTTCTGATTCTTTTCCTATCTCTACTGCTACCACTCTTTCCAAACTTCATATGCTACTTTTTAAAAAATCTACTGAGTCCACTGAGTGGTCCCTCTGTGTACGTGGCTCTCCTCTCAGGGGCCACATGCCCGAAGAAAACCTACTCTCTCTCCAGCAATAGCCATCAAGCATCAGTTGAGAACAGTCCCTCAGATAGGAAATGCATAAGCCCCTCCCCTCTCTGTGCTGGAATATTGATTATGTGGGTTTTATATATTCAAGCACACCTGCTGTGAGTTCAAGTATGTAGTGGTATTGTCATGTTCCATAAATACTGACAAAGTCCACTACATCTGACTCTTACAATCTTTCTGCCCATTTCTTTTTACCACCGTGGTCCCTGAGTCTTGAACTCTGGGAACGTGACACCGTTAGCCCATTTAGAGCTAAGTGCTCCACAGCTTCTCACTTTCTGCTCATTCACTAGTTGCATGTCTCTATATTAGTCACTCACTATTGTAAACAGAAGCTTCTCTAGTGAGGACTGCGAGAGTCACTAACCTATGGCTATAGAGATTTAGGGGAGGGTTCATTAGCACTCCAGTTTCTCAGACAGCCATAGCTGATTCTCTTCAGGCTCTGCTCAGTTTACAGCACTAGGTGTGAGTTCTGCCTTGTAGAGCAGGTCTGGAATCCAATCGGAGAGAGATTAGTTTCTCACACAGCATTTGTGCCACTATCGCACCAGAGGGTCTGTCCTGCCAGGGAAATCATTGCTATAGTTTACACTTTGCAGAGGTTGGTAAGATTGTTGATTGTTTTTCTGTCCAGTAGCAAAGATGGTATCTTCCAATGATAGGAAAGCTGGCCAGTAGCGATGAGGCTCTCCTGTTAGACCTAGCTTGGTTTCTCCATGTCCTATGCCACAAGTATGTGGTGTCTTCAGCAATAGGATCATATCATCAAATTCTGAGGTTAACTGAGAAAAATGGCAATACACTTTAATATTTAGGGGTCATCTAAAGGACCCCACTGACCAACAACTTAAAAATAGGTAATCCATGTCTGGTGCTGAGATTTTTATTTGGTTGCATATGGTATCTGAGTGAGGCATTGTCTTCCTGTTACAGGATAACTCCACTTCAACACTATGTATATGTATGTGTGTGTATGTGTATGTGTATGTATGTGTGTATACATGTGTATATGTGTATGTTATGTCTATGAGTATGTATATATGTGTGTATGCATGCATATATGTGTATATGTATGTATATGTATGTTTATGTATGTATGTATGTATGTGTATATGACATCTGTGTGTATGTGAATGTGTATATGAATGTGTATATGTGTTGGGAACAAAATAAAATAAAGGGGGCTAGGGGAGACCCGGGGCAAAGGGGGATAGGAAAAAATGCCCATGTCCCGCCAGAGTTACTGTGCTCTGGGCAGGCGGACATGGGGAGACTGCCAGGCGCTTTCCACTGTGCCCCAGGTGGGCATTGCTTCTGACCCACGCGGAACCCCCTGGGGCTACCTTGCTATCACTCCAGGGTTGTGGGACAGAGGAAATAGGGAAGAAGTTCCCAACAATGAGCAGAGAGCGCAGCAGGCCTTGATGGAGCAGAACAGAGCTTTATTATAGAAATTTAAGAGCTTTATTATAGAAATGCAGGGAGAAAGAGAGAAGGGGGGAGAGAGAGAGAGAGAGAGAGAGAGAGAGAGAGAGAGAGAGAGAGAGGAGAAGAAGAAGAAGGAGGAGGAGGAAGAGGAGGAGGAGGAGGA
>NC_034610.1:49227154-49256398 GCF_900095145.1 Mus pahari | reverse complement strand
TTATGGTCTTCACTGTTGCTAGATAACTGGGGAGGAGTTTAGCCTGAAGGTCAGAAGCTTGGGCCATTACTTACGTGACCACTGACCATGCTTCTCTTGTGGGGGTTGTTGGAGGTGGTACCTTAGGCAGGGGCTGGCGTTCCGGGAGAACGAGGGAACGCCTACCGTGTCATGTAGGTGAATTATGACCATCGGGGTTCAGACCTCGACTGGAGACCAGCCTGCAATTCCCCACATATATGTATGTGCATGTGTGTATGTATGTATGTATGTGTGTGTGTGTGTGTGTGTGTGTGTGGTGTATGTATGTATGTATGTATATATTTTAAGCAGCATCTGCAGTAGATAGTATCCTTATGACATTTTCAAAAGCCTTTGGTGTTGGTTATCCTTCCCCATAATCCCTTCTCTACCTTGTCCTTCCACCCCATCCCATTTAACCCTTCCTGTTCCATTATTCCCCTTCCCCCTTCATGCCCCAGAGTTCTATCTCCCTTGCTTTAAAACCTTGCCACAGATGTCCTTACTTCTGCCTTCTATTTGCACTCAAATTTAAATGTGAACATCAAAAAACTCAAGTTTAACTCCACATATGAGAAAGAGTGTTCGGTGCTATGTTTCGGGGTCTTGGTTACCTTGTTCACAAAGGACATTCCCAGCCCCACCCACTAACCTGCTTTCTTAACCTATCTGGCTTCTTTAAAAATTAACTGGGACTGGGCGTGGTGGCGCATGCCTTTAATCCCAGCACTCGGGAGGCAGAAGCAGGCGGATTTCTGAGTTCGAGGCCAGCCTGGTTTACAGAGTGAGTTCCAGGACAGCCAGGGCTACACAGAGAAACCCTGTCTTGAAAAAAACAAAAACAAAAACAAAACAAAACAAAACGATATTAACTGAGAACTAGAGAGGCCTTAAGGATAGCATTAGATAAAAACAAACAAACAAACAAAACAAGTAAAAACTAAACTAAACAAAACAAGGGTTTTCAGCTTTGCTACTATGTTAATCAACCAAACAGCTTAGAATAACTTTTTCCTCTGTACTTACCATTTGTCATACTATACATATATTTACTACATAGATATCTATATTGATAATTTGTCCCTCTGTTTTTTGAGCCTTAACTTTTAGTGGGTGAGTCTTCTCTCCAGGCCTGCATCTATACACACAAGTCTTACATTTGTATGGCATAATTTAAGTTTGCACATATAGGTTTATGTATTCAGTCATCCAGATTGCAGGTATGTACTATAATGTAATCTGTAAGCAATATATTAATAAGAACCACATGGCACCAGTGAAATATGGATGTAATCCCTCGGAGCACATAGGGTAGCTAAGGCCCCCTGACGGCGGGGTCAGAATTCAGATTTAAATTCTGGCTGCATACCACTCACTAACCGCACACTTTGGAGGGTTGTTGGGCTTCCTGTGAGTCAGGACTCTCATCTGTAGAAATGAAGAATAATAGTACCCACCACTGAGAACTCCTGTGAGGATTTAATAATATGGCCCTGGCTTGACATATGATAAATACTGAGTGGGAGCCATTCGTAGTTCATATTCATCATGGTGGAGTGGAAACTCGTGACAGGACCCTCTTTACTTCAGTAGCTTGGAGACTACTGGATCCAGGTCTGTGTTGCCTCTGTTTGAAAATCTCCTACTCCAGCTCACTGCCTTGACTAGCAGGAAGGATTTATTTTGTGTAATATTGTAAAAACCTACCACATTTTGCATTTTAAACATATATATAGAAAGATACAGCCAGGGCTGGTGAACAAGCCTGTAATCTCAGTTATTTTGGAAGCTGAGGCTGGGGAATCAAGCTCTGTCTGGGCGACATAGTAAGCTCAAGGCCAATCTAAATCTAAGTAGTTAAATCAGACCCTGACAAATCAATTAATTAATTAATTAATTATTATCCGAGTGTGGGAGTGCATGCCTTTAATCCCAGCATCCAGAACACAAAGGCAGTAGCATCTCTGAGCTCAAGGTCACCAGCCTGGGCTACATAGTGAGATCTTTTCTCAAACTGTCTCCCACAACTCGCAACTAAAGTTATGGAGCTGGGCCTGGTGGTACATTCCTAGTCCTTGGGAGACTGAGGCAAGCAGACCTTGAGTTCAAAGCAAGACCTTGTCTCCAAAAATAAACACAATAAATAGTATGAGGATAAATAATATGTATTTCAATGGTAGGTCAATTGCCCACCATGTATAGGATCTTGGGTTCAGGCACCAATAACACAGCACACAAAATAAAAGTCTTATATTTTCTCTTTATTTTTATTGTCTCCAATCTGCTTTCAAAACCATTGAATTGCATACAATAATAATAGGAACATATGTAATTACCTTCTGAAATCTTCTTCTAGTTTCATGAAAGCTTGAAATGTGTGCCTTACTTTTAAAAGATTATTTTTAGTCACGTATCTCTTTATTAAATACAACCCTAGACTTCACAATCTACTCCGGTCTTAAAAGCTTGGCCCTGTGCAGCTCCAGCTTGGTCTACCTCCAAGAGTAGCAAGTTATCGGAGAGTCAGAATATCCTCTGCACAGTATGAGTGACCTCCCGCTCTCCCGAAAGGGCGACAGGACTAACCGGCAAGGCTTTAATATGAAAAGAATTCTTAGACTGCAAAAGATTTTATTAGTTCCTAACATGTAATAGTCATCTGAAACTACTTCAATTCCTATGTGAAGAGAAGTCAAATTAATATAAGTTGTCAATATTCCGTGCAGTCATAGCCTGGCTCTGGTTACAGGACTCCGTGGTAGAACAGCGCGCAGAGAGGGGAGTGTGCAGGCAAAAGAAGGCACAATTGTGGGGACATAGAGAGATCAGTTTGGGGGCTGGGTGAGAGCACTTGCTGTATGTATATGCATGACGACCCATACTGAGTCCCAAGCAGCCACCTTAGAAAGCTGCCCACGCAGGGACTGTACTCTAGCAGTGGGTTTGGGAGGTGGGCAAACCTAGACACTTACTGACCTTGCAGACACAGTGAGATTCTGCTTCAGTATCAAACCCTGTTCCTGTAGCTGATACCTGATCATTCACATGTACATACTGGATGCTGATTTACATGCAGCATACACATACATATATGTATACTATACACACCTGACCATGCACATGTACATAGTGGATGCTGATTTACATGCAACATATACATACATATATGTATACTATACATACACATATATGAGAGAGAGAGACAGAGACAAAGAGACAGAAAAGACAGAGAGACAGACAGACAGACAGACAGAGGAGAAAGGGGGAGCACTGTAGATATTTTAAGACCTTGGAGGTTTCAGTTTTCCCAGACATATATCAGGGAGCCAAAGAAAAACAAAGCAAAAACAAACTTTGGGAAAACAACTGTTTTGGGCATCCCAGCAGCTGAAATTTTTCTTTAGGACGTTCTAAGGATGACTTAGTTCATTTAATGTACGCGTGAGAGTGAAGGGGCATAACTGCCATGGTGAGCACATGGAGGTCAGAGGACAATCGACAGAGAGAAGGTTCTAGGCTGCTTCCCTGTGAGATCCACGGATCCACATCAGGTCACGAGGCCTGCGGGCTACTGCTGAACAACCTCTGTGGCCAGTGATGCTAATTTCTGAGAGAGCTTACTGACGTGGTCGTACTTTACAATTATTATGGTACCCAATCCTAAAGCAAAAGAGGAGGTTATTTTATGCATTTGTGATCTCCCCTTTTAGAACTCATTTCTAAATGAGTGAGACTACAAACTTTTAATTTAGTGGAGGTGACATGAAGGAAAGCAGGACAATGACTACATTTTGACATCATTCTGAGGAGCTGGTACCTTGTCTGTTGCAGTGCTTCCTAAGTGTGCAACGGTGACGAGGGCGTGTAAGCGAGTGAAGGGATCCAGCCCCACTCTCTGACGGTAAAGCGTTTCTGAATGCCACGCGCTCACGGAATCTTAACTCTAATGCATTCTCATAATGCCTTAGATAATTTGAAGCATCATCCTGATTTCGTCCAAGAGTAAATTTAAAAATAAATTGCCTTTGACACTCATATATTGACACCTACAGATAAAAAGAAATATCAAACCAGTTAGTGAGATATAAATTCCCCAGTGCATGATGTATGTCTGGGTATTGCAAAATAGAAAATAGAAAATATGCTGTCTCGACTCTACATACATGCATGCATACATACATACATACGTAAATTCTGTGTTTAAGTCAACAACTCAATAAGAGTAGAAAGGTGCAAGCAACATTGTGGAGGACCTGCAAAAGGAAAGAGCAGATTTCTCTCAAGGATGGGTATTGTCTACCCTGCACTATTGATATGAATTCTATTCATGTTCAACCACCCAGAAGACATGTCCCTGGGCCATGTTGTTTTATTGGTCCACAAAACGGTTTTTATTAATTTATTTTTTTAAATCACTTTACATCCTCATTTCCGCCCCTCCCTCCTCTCCTTTCATTCCCACCCTCCCAAACCTCCCCCCCCCCCCGATTATCTCCTCCCCTTCTCCTCAGAGAAGAGAAAGCCTCTCAGGCACCTCCCCACCCTGGGACATCAAGTCGCAGCAGGACTAAGTGCATTCTCCCACTGAGGCCAGACATGGCAGGCCAGCTACAGGAAGAGGATTCAGAGGCAGGCAACGGAGTCAGTCTCCCACTCCAATTGTTAGGGGACCCACAGGAAGACAGAGCGGCACATCTGCTACAAAGGTGTAGGCGCCCTGAAGTCCAGCCCCTGTATGTTCTCTGGTTGGTTGTTCCGTCTCTGTGAGCCCCCATGGGCCCAAGTTAGTTTACTCTGTACATCCCCTTGTGCCCCACAAAACATAAACTGAATTTTATTATTCCCTTACTTTTATCTGAGAGAAATTCCAGGGCATGGCCACATGAACCACCATTTCTAAAAATACTAGCTACTGTGGCTCCTACTGCCTCTTAAACAGGGACAAGATCTTGGTCCCAAAGAAATCTTGGTTTTGTTTGTGGTTTTTTTTTTTTTTTTTTTTCACTGACTTTCTTAACCCCCGCTGTACCCCCTCTTCTTTGTCTACTCAAAAGCTCAAAGCCAAAGTCATTTTCAAAATGTAATAGACTGGCTTAGATGCGTATTCTCTTTTCTCCTCTTCTTTTTCACTTTTATAGTTCCAGGTTTTTCTCTATTTTCTGTATCTTACTTGAAATCTTTACTTGTATCCTACTTTGTAGGAAAAGGTCAGAGAGATTAGCCAGAAAGATTCGATTGACAGATCTAAGGAACATGGGAGGAATAAGTGTTGTTTGAGGTTAATAAACAACATCTATTGGGAATGAATACGTTATTAAATTTAATATTTCATGCAGGTGAGAAAAGTACATTCATTAATAAAATTTTAGTGAAGACAGTAAAAGAAAAGGAAATAAAATAAACTCCCCAGAGGCCACCAATGAGAGACACCTGCTAGCCATATGTTAATAGCATTCTCCCGCCATTTTGTTACCATACATAACCCAGGCCAAGTAGAGCCTTGGTTTCCTCTATAGCCATCTTTAGGACCCTCTGTGCTGTTCTCTACACCCAGGACTTGATCAGGGAAGGCTTCGTCAACTGATAGACCATTCAGGATAACGCTCCATCCCTTCCCATCGAACCGCACATGAAAGCTGAGCTGCAGAAAAACCGAGATCGCAATTTACACACTAGTATTAGTGGATCAGACTGATGTGGGGTGTAGTGTGCCTCACCCTGTCTGTGCTGCCAATCAAACCTACAGTAGAAATCCTTCTACATTGAATGCGTACAACCTTCACGTCCCTGAGTAGCTGGAAGCACAGTCTTTTCCAGAAACACCCTGTGACACCTCTCATAGCCTTGACTTTCACTTTTTACTTTTTTGGGGCAACATCTCTGCCTCTTTTAAAAAAAAAATGTATCCCAGAATCTAGCAATCCGATTCACTGCAATGTCCAAATCATGGCTATATGGGTTAATACTGATAGTTTATGGAAAACAAATCACTCTACCAAGCAGTGAGCCACATGTTGGAAGATAACATGTCTGGTGATGGATTTTCACCAGTCAGCATGACGACTAAGGGAAGTCCTGAGTGGCATGGGGGGGGGGGGAACATTTGACAGTGCCTACAGTCATGACTCAGAAAATGTTGCCTGGATTGAAATACTTGGAAGACAGCACAATAAGCATTCAAGTTAGTTTCCCATTAATACTGCAAATCAGTATGGTGCATGACTCACTGAAGGTCAAATGAGTCACAATAGAATCTCTTTGAATACAAAAGACTCTCCTGGTGATTTTCTCCACTCCAGGTTTCTGGTTCTGCTGCTGCGTTGGATGAAAATACTTAACTTCTCCGTGTCTCATCTTCAACACCACAGGATACGATCAACTCGGAAAAGACAACATGAGAAGTTGTCAATTTAAACACACAATCCTGTGTCCTTCCTACTGTTCTCTCCCCTCCCTCCCCTTCCTCATGTAGATAGATGGATTTCAGACTCAATGGCATGTAACGTCACAGACAAGCACTTGCTCCACTAATGCATGTGAGCAACTAACTCGTTCTGCTGACCACAACTACAAATGTTCAAACTCTAGGATGCATACATTCACATTTGCACTTAATCAAACGTTAATGTCAACTGTGGCCTTCGCTGAGCACTTTTATGGTATTGATGTTGTTAGAACACAACGAGCTAAATTCTACCATTCCCTCCTTTAATCCAAAACATAGCTATCTGAGGAAGAACTCCATGTTTGAACAGACTCCAGTTTAAATCTTACAAAAAGGCACACAATTTGGAAGTACAGCTACAATTAAGATTCAAGACCTAGCTGCTGTTATTCATGGTCATGTGATCTTCAGAGCTCTGTAGAATCACAGACAAATTGAGGATTATTATTGTCACATCACTTAAAGGTTATAAAACCAACACGATATGAGTCACCAAACTAGAAATGACTCACCATCTCTATTGTGATGAATTTTTGTTCAGCAAATCTTCCCTCAATATAGAAGGAATTAATTTATTATGAAATAAAACCATAACATGCTAGTGTTGATAGCTGTACATAGATTAAAGTGTTAATATTTACATAAACACTACAAATGTTAATATATATGTGTGTATATATGCATACATAAGTACATATGCAAAATATAGTTAGACTCTTCATATCTACACTACTGTTAACAAAGACTGAGTAAAACATTGGAAAAGCATGTAAAGTCAATTCCTTCCCTTTTCTTTTGTAAGGTAAGCTGCATGCCTTCAATCTACCTTCTTGGTGGATTACCTCAATATTGTGCCCATGCACATTATTTTGCCTTTTCTTCTGATGTTATTTCCACGGAAACCAAAGATATGAGACCACCATGTTTGACGTTTCTTCTCCTTGATTTTGACCTAATGCCTTACCATCCATTCAACAAATGTCTCTGAGCTCTTGGTTTGCTGGCTGTGGGTCAGACCAAGCAACAGAGGACACTGTGTGAACTAAGACTATTTCCACGTTCTGGGACCCAGCTTAATGCAATGAGCCTGTGAAGGTAGAGAGGCAAAGATGAGAGAACTCTGGTATGGTAGGAGACAAAGAAAGAGAAGCCTTTTTCCAAAAGTAGAGTTACAGAACATGGCATTTTTAAGCAGGCCTCAAGGTGGTCAAGAAATAGGTCAAGAACCCCAGAAAAGCATGAGATTAAAGGATGCTAATTCATATGGTTCTACTTCTCTCACTGCTAGCTTAGAAAATGGGACTAGAAAACAGCCTGTATGTTCAGGAACAGGCAGACTCGAGGCATTTCTCCACCTTGCCGTGGTGGGGAAATTCTGTCAGCTAGTATCAGCAATAGGTCCCCAGTCTTGAGTCAAATCATCACACTGGGAATAACGTAAGAGTCACCAGGGCTTCTCTAGCCCAGGTTGTGCATGGGCCTTGAACTGTGAGTGGTGTTCGAGCCCCAGATCTTCAAGCAGGACAGATGACCTGCTGAATGCTACCCTTACCACCTCATTTGTTGGTGTTAATGTCCTTAGTTTACCTATAAGTATGATAGAGATAATTCCTAAGTATTGGAAATCTTTATTTTTGTGAGCAACAATATAGTACAAACATAATTCTTTGCCTAGTTCTTGGCCTATAGTGAGTGTTCAGAATTGCACTTAATGTTGTTTTGTATCCTTACACTATCCCTTGAGTTCTTTTTTTTTAAATTTATTTATTATTATTTTCTTTATTTACATTTCAAATGCTATCCTGAAAGTTCCCTATACCCCACCCCCGCCCCTGCTCCCCTACCTACCCACTCCCACTTCTTGGCCCTGGCGTTCCCCTGTAAAGTTTGCAAGACCAAGGGGCCTCTCTTCCCAATGATGGCTGATTAGGCCATCTTCTGCTAAATATGCAGCTAGAGACACGAGCTCAGGGGATACTGGTTAGTTCATTTTGTTGTTCCACCTGTAGGGTTGCAGACCCCTTCAGTTCCTTGGGTACTTTCTCTAGCTCCTCCATTGGGGGTCCTGTGTTCCATCCAATAGCTGACTGTGAGCATCCACTTCTGTGTTTGCCAGGCACTGGCATAGCCTCACAAGAGGCCGCTATATCACGGTCCCTTCAGCAGAATCTTGCTGGCATGTGCATTAGTATCTGGGTTTGGTGGCTGATGATGGGATGGATTCCCGGATGGGGTAGTCTCTGGATAGTCCATCCTTTCATCTTAGCTCTAAATTTTGTCTCTGTACCTATATCCTTTCATGGTTATTTTGTTCCTTATTCTAAGGCGGAATGAAGTATCCACACGATGGTCATCCTTCTTGGTTTTCCTGTGTTTTGCAAAATGTATCTAAGTTTCTGGGCTAATATCTGCTTATCAGTGAGTGCATATCTAGTGACTTCTTTTGTGATTCTATCCCTTGAGTTCTATGCATCATCTCCACAGCTTCTTGTGATGTCTCCTTACCTGACTCTCATGTTTCTTGTGCTTCCAACGGATCCCTGAATGCCTCCCATTATCTAGTGTCAGATGCCACCTTGGCATAGTCTTCTGCTCAAATGAAATTGTTTGGTCTAAGTTTTCCCTGCTCTCCATTCTATGCTTAAACTTGGCAGTTCTGTAGTATTCTGTGCCTGGTAGGAAAGTAGATAATATAAGCATATCTACTAGGCAGGTATCTGAGATATATTAACCAAAGGGAAAAGAAAAAAAATGCACAAGTGTAAGGACAAGAGTGCAAATCCCCATCCCCACATAAATGCCAGGTGAGTGTAGCAGACTGTCTGTAGTCCCTGTCCTTAGAGTCAGAGACCCCAGATCCCTGAAGCAAGCAGGCTCTCCAGATTAGCCTAAAGTGGGAACTCGAGGTTCAAGTAAAAGACCATGGCTCAGTATATAAGGTAGAAAGTGGTTGCAAACACAATGGAAATCAACTTCTTAACTACAGACATGTGGACACACATACGTACATGCACAGAGACCATACATGCATATTTACATACATACACGCATACACACACATGTAAAATATCTATGGACTAAAATATTTTGATGTATGGATGGATGATGGATGGATGTTCTTGTTACTGGAGACTGAACCCAGAGTGTAACTGATACTAGGCAAACACTCTCTCTACTGCTGAGCACCAACTCTATCCCTGATTCATTTTTTGTGTATGTTGTTTCTGTGGCTGTAAACTACTGATAACTTTCTGAGTAAAATGGGTGGTAAACAGTAATGTCTGTCTTTTTAATGGAGCAACAATCACTACAGTTTCTGCTTTTGGTGGGAGAATGAACTCTCTAAAGTTGAGATACGATGACCAAGGGGAAGACAGCCACTTCTCTCCTTAGATGTCCATCTTTAACCTTTGTTCTTTAATCCCCTTCTTATCAAGGATTATTTTTTAATCAGTCTGCTACCCTTACAATCAAAATATAATTTACTCACTGTGTATTTAATAGCTGCATTGTCAAAAATTCAATACCCAATGAACTCAGTTATAAATAACTTCAGGCTGTTTACAATTTATCCCAAAACAAAAAGGCATCCAGCTAAAATAATTATTTCCTGTATTTGGCAGAAATATCTCCTTTACTTAAGGGAGATTATGTTTTTAAGAAATATTTTTTTGAATCTGATTCTTAAATGTGAAACAACCGTCATTATTCCTCAGACCTCTTGATCCGAATCAGAACTCCCTTTCTTTATTCTGGAGTTCTGTTTAAGGCCCATGATCATTGATCTCAGCAAGAGGCCTGTTATCATCTAAGCCTATCCTCATCAGCTCACACTTTCCTTCATTCTTCACTTGTTCCTGCTTTTCTTTCTTTTTGTATGTGTGTATGCATGGTGTTCGTATGTGTATGTGTGCAGATTTGCAGCATGTGCCTCTGTGTACAGGTATGTGTGTGTGGAAAATGGAGGCTGACGTTACCTGTCTACCCCAATCACTATTCTCTCTGAGTATTAAGCAGGATCTTTTACCTGAACCTAGAGCTCAAGATTCTGTTGTAGCTCAAGGAAGTCCTGAGCTCTCCTGTCTCTAGGCAGACACCATGGGCAACATACATGCTGCCTTCTACAATCATTTCCAAATTGTTTCTTTCTTGTTCCCAGCTATTCTTTTTCTTTCTCTCTCTTTTCTTTCTTCCTTTCTTCCTTCCTTCCTTTCTTTCTTTCTTCCTTCCTTCTTTCCTTCCTTCCTTCCTTCCTTCCTTCCTTCCTTCCTTCCTTCCTTCCTTCCTTTCTTTCTGTTTTTGTTTTTATTTTTGTTTTTGTTTTTTTTCAAGACAGGGTTTCTCTGTGTAGCCCTGGCTGTCCTGGGACTCACTCTGTAGACCAGGCTGGCCTCAAACTCAGAAATCTGCCTGCCTCTGCCTTCCAAGTGTTGGGATTAAAGCATGGGTTACCACTGCCCAGCTGCTCCCAGCTATTCTAATTCAGTTCAGTGTATAAGATCCAAAATTTGGGACAACATTATGAATTTGTATGAAAATAGGATGTCATTATTTGTGAGAACTATTCCAATCTTTATGCCCAAAATCTAATGAGAATTTATAGTAATTTTTAAATAAAATGTTAAAAATTAAAACATGACTTCCAGGAAAAACTGAATAACTCTTTAGAATCACATAGACCAGTGGCTCTTGCCCTTTGTAGTGCTATGGGCATTTAATATAGTTCCTCATGTTGTGGTGACCTCCAACCGTAAAATTATTTTTATTACATCACAACTGTAAATGTGCTAGTGTCATGAATTATAATGTAAATATCTGTGTTTTCTGGTGTTCTTAAGTGACCCCTGTCAAAATGGTCATTCAGTTCCCAAAAGGGTCATGACCCACAGGTCAAGAACCACTTACCAAAACCGATGTGATGGAATAAAATAATGAGTTTAGTATCTATGTGTCTATGGTCTGCTTCACAATGAGTGTGAAAAAAAAAACTCATGTCCAAGGAAGATTTTAGAATGATTTGCTGAAACCTGGAATGTTCATTTTATCATTCCCTGCACTCTCTGTACAACGGGAAGTGACTTCTGAGTCCTGTCCCTCGTTTGTCATTGTCAGGCATTAAATATAAATCAAATTTGCACGTTTTTAAAAAAAATGTATGCTGGAGCAGAATAATGTCATTGTCAACACTTTTAAACATTTTATGACTTTGGAATCTTAAAAAAAAAAAAAAAGCACATTGCCAAACTAATTAAAATTGCTCATGAATATTAATGACTGAGCTGAAAACAACTGCCACTAGGTGGCAAACAATCTACACATAGACTTATATAAAAGAGAACACTGTAAATATGTTATATTATGCACATATTAGCCTATAGAGTACAAACTATAGATTCTGGTCAACCCTATGTGTTCCACCTACTAGTAATGACATTACCCTATAAGTCTAATAGTTTAAACAGTGACAAATGACCTCTTTGAGAAGTCAAGTTATCTTTTGTCTTACATGAAGTCTACACACACACACACACACACACACACACACACACACACACATATATATATATATATATATATATATATATATATATATATATATATAACAGAATTAAGGATAGTTGGTATGTGACTTTAGAATCTACCATTTATCAGAATGAATATCTGGGCTATGGACATTTGTAATTCAATTCAGATGATCTATCAAAGAAAGGCATCTGTGTGGTTGAAGACACAGCAATGATGAAACTGAGTTCCTAGTAGGACCTGAACTTCAGACTCTAGAGTTGTGTGGCTTTCTTCACAGAGTCAGTATGGTCCCCAGTGTCAGATCATGTTGGATCTAGGAATTTGAAGCCCTGCTGGGATTTTTTTTTTTTCTGTTTGATTCAAACCTCCAAGGAGTGGGAAATACAATGTCACAGTGAAGTTAGTAGAATGTGGTTCTAAACTGTTGGACTTGCACGGCAGCACAATTATGTCTACAGTGTGAAAACATGGTCGGTTATGTTAATGTGCCCAAATGGCAATTTCTTCTTGAAAGAATTCTGTCCTTATCTGCATGACCTTGGTGTTGGTCACATATGTGTCTGCCAAGTGGCACACGATTGAATATGATGAGCACAAGAACCAATAGTCATCTCCAAGGACTGGTGTGAGTTCCCACAGCCTCTCATGTTCTTCCCCTCTGTGAGCAGCAAGAGCTTACCAGACCTTCAACATGACGTCTGAAATAAGATTCCTAGAGAAGAGAAAGTGATGCACAGCCAACCAAATAGAATCCAGGTATTTTCTAGGGTAGGTCATTGGGACCTCAAGGTCTCTTGTTTTCTGATATTAACATCATCAAATAAGATCTGAATGCTAAAAAAGACTGTGTTTCTGGAATTTATTGATTCTTCTTTTTATGGTACCTTTTGCCTGTTTCTTCACTACCTAGTGAAGAAATAAAGCACCCATTTTCTATGAATAGTATCATTGAATGAATTAACGCACAAAAATATGGGCTAACAAACAACCTCATAAAAATTAGATACGTTTATTAAAATAATCCAAGCAAATCTAGGCAGGGTATGAGGCATGTAAATATCCCAAGCACTTGAGAGGTAGAGGTAAGCAGGTCCCTTGAAATCAGGCTTCAAGGTCAGCCTAGGAGAGCGCTACCAGCACTGTCTTTGTAAAAAGTTAAACATCTCCAAATAAGAATTAAGGTTTTCAGGGGCTGGTGAGATGGCTCAGCGGGTAAGAGCACCCTACTGCTCTTCTGAAGGTCCTGAGTTCAAATCCCAACAACCACAGGGTGGCTCACAACCATCCGTAACGAGATCTGACTCCCTCTTCTGGAGTGTCTGAAGACAGCTACAGTGTACTTACATATAACAAATAAATAAATAAACCTAAAAAAAAGAATTAAGGTTTTCAAAAGTGAGCTATGCTAACAGTACAGCTTGCCTACAGAGTGAGAAGCACCATTTCCCAAGATCATAAACAAAGAGAACACGGTTCATTTGATTGAAAAGCCTTTAAAGACTTGTGGGATTTATCTGTAGACTTCTGAGAACAATAGAAATATTTTTATTCTTTAATGGTTTTGCACTTCTGAATTCAGGTGGAAAATAAATTTGTATTAGTCTGTCCAGGGTATTGTGACTTGAAAATTTTCATATCCTGAGAAGGTTTTTTTTGTTTTTGTTTTTTTTTTTTGCGTGTATACGCCATATTTAAAATATTTACTAGGAAATGTATATCTTGCATTAATTAATATATTGTAGGCTAATTTAACACATGCATTTCAGGAAAATTCCTCTTAGTTTAATAAGTAAGGTAAAAGCTTTATTTTGTTTTATTGTTTTAGTATTTAGTGCATATTCTCTACTTCATGATATTTAAAATTAGCCTGCAAACATTTTCAGTCTCTTCTGTAGGCTATTAGAAGATAAACAACAAAATAAACAAGACACCTTTAAATAATTAGTAAAGAAATGGATTTGTTGGATGACTGCTTGACCCTATGTGTGTTTTATTCATATTTTTATTTAATTGTAGGATATCTTTTAAAATATTGGCATCCCTTTATACAGAAGCAGTTAGAAAGTATTCTGACTGAGTGCTTCTTAAATGTCATGGTCACAACCTGCTTTAAATGAGTTCCAGGACAATCAGAACTACATAGTGAAATCCTGTCTCAGTAAAACCAAAACACACACACACACACACACACACACACAACACACACACACAACACACACACAACACACACACAACACACACACAACACACACACAACACACACAACACACACACAACACACACACAGAACACACAGAACACACACAACACACACACACAACACACACACACAACACACACACAACACACACACACAACACACACACACACGCAGAAAGAAGAAAAAGAAAGAGAGAAAGTTATTGGATAAATAGGGTAAAATAAATCTACTTAATACATATCATTGGAATAAATGAAACATTCATTATACCAAAATTATACACATTGCTCCATGAAAATAGACATTGAAACAAAGGCAACAAATATAGAAAGTAACTGTTTTGCTTTAAGTTCTTCTTTTTAATTATTACATAATTATTTACAACTAAGCAACGAGATGAGTGCAAAACAACTTCCCAGTGTAAACAGTGCATTACTACTTTAAACTATGCACAGTTTGTAAGGAGAAAAATAAGCCTGTTTCTCTCTGGTAAACAGAATCACAGGATGTTCAAAATCAAGCAAACGATGCTATCCGTTTAGAATTTAATTCTTATCAGAGACCAAATTTAATAATTTACTCTGAAGGGCTTTAGTTGAGTTTAAATGATGTTTTAAATTAATATTTAGATTATTACACGAAACAATGTGTCTCATTGCATTACCTTAATATGTATACATTATTATACTTTGTTCTCATTCATTTCTCTCCCCTGCTTCTTAAGGAAGGAAATGAAATCTAGGCTTAAGGATTTTGCATTCCAGCTGGCAGGTTAGGATACAGTGCTATATAACAAGGTCTGCTGTGCATCAATTCCATGTCATCTGGGCCTTTGTAGAGCTCACCGCATGACTTTAAGAACACCCAAACTGTTCTTTGCTCTCCTAAGACCATTCAACTGGCTGTGCATCTGTTTGGCAAGTTCCTCAAGCACATTGCTCCATTTCTGATTTTGTTTTAGTTAGGAATTATAAGCGAAATGTCCTCCAGAGTCTCATGTGTTTAGATACACGATCCCCAGCTAGTTGTGTTGTCCTGGTAGACTTCGGAACCTTTCAGGCAAGGGGTGTGGCTTGTAGTTAGGCCATAAGGGTCAGGCTCTGAGACATCTGTATAGCTTGGCCCTACTTCCTGTCCAAGCTCTTTGCTTGCTGATCCACCGAGACGTGAGCAAGTCATGCTGCAAGCTCTGGCCACGATGCACTGAACTACTCCAACTGTCTTCCTGGGTGGATGGGACCCTCTAACCTGTGAGCTGAAATAAACTGATTTGCCTTTATATCATTAATACAGTATTTACAGACCAACCACAAACGAAGAACTGATGGAGATGAAGTGATATCGGTTTTGACAAGTATGACAGTAAGCAACGCTGACACATTATAGGTTGTTAATGGGTAAACAAGCCACCTGAGGTACAGTTTGCATTTATTCTACTGTGCAGCAGCAGCAGCAGCAGTGGGGGTCAGCTGGCTAGTGCAAGCCTGGAAGCAAGCTCTGAAACGGTAATTCATTATATACTTTTTTCTAGTATGTCTATTGGGTAACGTGTTACTACATCAAATAAATATTGCGGTCTGTTCTTCAAATCTAGTGGCTTTTAGAATCCCCCAATTCTGAACTCTGTACAATTGCTCTATTGTACTGTATGCCATTTGATGATAGAAACACAGTCTTAGGGGGTTCGAGAGTCCACACACATCCACAGGAGATTGACTGGCCCATCCCTGTCCAGCAGTTTGTTACACGTGTAAAAAACTGGATTGTCCCCCGTAGACCTCAAAGATTTAGCTCACTTTGTTTGTTTTTATATTATTAGCCATAAATTTTTAAAAAATACAGTGGGGGCTAGAGAGAGGGTTCTGTGGTTAAAACACTTGTTGCTCCTGCAGACGACCGAGGTTTAGTTACAAGTACCCACAGGTGGTTCACAGCCATCTTTAACTTCAGTAGGAGATGTAGCTTCATTTGTATCTCTTCTGACTTTCACAGGCATTGCATGCACGTGGTACACACGCACACATGCAGGCAAAACATTCATAGATATAAAATTAAATAAATCCGCCCAAAGCAAGAGTCTCCGTTATACATATGTGTGTGTAGAGAGAGAGAAACATTGACATTTAAAAACAATATTTTTTCAAATATATCAACGCAAATATAATACATATTTCTTATAATTTAATGCAAGAGCTTATACAGATATGCAAATATACATTCATATAAAACATTGTAACTAGTTGTGAGAAACTTAGAATTTTTTGTTTTTTCTCAACACATATTTCTTTTTCTTTTTTTAATTATTTTATTAGATATTTTCTTCATTTACATTTCAAATGCTATCCTGAATGTCCCCTATACCCTCCCTCTACCCTGCTTCCCTGCACACTCATTCCCACTTCTTGGCCCTGGCGTTCTCCTGTATGGGGCATATAAAGTTTGCAAGACCAAGGGGCCTCTCTTCCCAACAATGGCTCACTAGGCCATCTACTACTATATATGCAGCTCCAACACATATTTCTAATCTACTCCTTTGTGATAACGTGTGTGTGTGTGTGTGTGTGTGTATTTCATTTTGTATTCAAAAGCCTTTTATTAACTAATAATACTTTTTCCATATAACTTAAAATTACCAGATTTTGTGAACCTATGCTTCTAAATGTTTAAAAGCTTCCATCTATATTCTTATTAAAATTATTATTAGTATACAGCTGATCATATCAATATTTACAGGAGCTTTGGTAACTATCATTAAACATGAAGTTTTTCGGGGCTGGAGAGATGGCTCAGTGGTTAAGAGCGCCGACTGCTCTTCTGAAGGTCATGAGTTCAAATCCCAGCAACCACATGATGGCTCACACCATCCCTAATGAGATCAGACGCCCTCTTCTGGGGTGTCTGATGACAGGTACAGCAAGCAAGCGGGACCGAGTGACAAGAAAGAATGTCTGAAGGCAGCTACAGTATACTTACATATAAAAAATAAATAAATCTTAAAAAGAAACATAAAGCTTTTCATGGAAATGCATCTTTTAAGGAAAGAATTGGACTTGTGTATTAATACTTATTGCTGGAATTCAAATGTTATGGTAAAAAACAAAGCTCAAATGCAGAGATAAAACTAACATTTATTGTGGGCCTCTTATTCAAGTCCTCCAACTCCTTAACTTTATAACAAAATAAAACAGGGATCTACCATTAAAATTCGTTTTAAACAATCCATTGGTTAAGAACTCTTTTAGATAAAAAATAAAAAAGCAACAAACAAACAAACAAAACAATTCTAAAAGGATATATTCAGTGGGGGCTCTCATCCAAGGCTAGTGGCATATTTCCAGGAGCAGGTTAATAAATCTTTAACGGTCAGTACTCTTAACCACTGAACTAACTTTCCAGCCCCATGGTCAATTATTATTTAACATCTAGTGCCTACTTTTTTAATAATCTTCAATATATAAATTTAAACTATTTTTTCCAATTTTTATTAGGTATTTACTTCATTTACATTTTAAATGCTATCCCCAAAGTCCCCTATACCCTCCCACCCCTGCTCTCCTACCCACCCACTCCCCCTTCTTGGCCTTGGCATTCTCCTGTACTGGGGCACATAAAGTTTGCAAGACCAAGTGGCCTCTCTTCCCAATGATGGCCGACTAGGCCATCTTCTGCTACATATGCAGCTAGAGACATGAGCTCTGGGGGTGCTGGTTAGTTCATATTGTTGTTCCACCTATAGGGTTGCAGACCCCTTCAGCTCCTTGGGTACTTTCTCTAGCTCCTCCATTGGGGGCCCTGTGTTCCATCCTATAGCTGACTGTGAGCATCCACTTCTGTGTTTGTCAGGCACTGGCATAGCCTCACAAGAGACAGCTATATCAGGGTCCTTTCAGCAAAATCTTGCTGGTGAATGCAATAGTGTCTGTGTTTGGTGGCTGATTATGGGATGGACCCCTGGGTGGGGCAGTTTTTGGATGGTCCATCCTTTCATTTCAGCTCTAAACTTTGTCTCTGTGACCCCTTCCATGGGAGTTTTGTTCCCAATTCTAAGAAGGGGTGAAGTCTCCACATTTTGGTCTTCCTTCTTCTTGAGTTTCATGTGTTTTACAAATTGTATCTTGGGTATTCTAGGTTTCAGGGCTAATAACCACTTATCAGTGAGTGCATATTATGTGAGTTCTTTTGTGACTGGGTTACCTCACTCGGGATGATACCCTCCAGATCCATCCATTTGCCGAGGAATTTCATAAATTCATTGTGTTTAATAGCTGAGTAGTATTCCATTGTGTAAATGTACCACATTTTCTGTATCCATTCCTCTGTTGAGGGACATCACAGTTCTTTCCAGCTTCTGGCTATTATAAATAAGGCTGCTATGAACACAGTGGAGCATGTGTTCTTATTACCAGTTGGAACATCTTCTGGATATATGCCCAGAAGAGGTATTGCTGGTTCCTCTGGTAGTACTATGTCCAATTTTCTGAGGAACCGCCAGACTGATTTCCAGAGTGGTTTTACAAGCTTCCAGTCCCACCAGCAATGGAGGAGTGCTCCTCTTTCTCCATATCCATGCCAGCATCCGCTGTCACCTGAATTTTTGATCTTAGCCATTCTGACTGGAGTGAGATGGAATCTCAAGGTTGTTTTGATTTGCATTTCTCTGATGATTAAGGATGTTGAACATTTTTTGAGGTATTTCTCAGCCATTCGATATTCCTCAGTTGAGAATTCTTTGTTTAGTTCTGTGCCCCATTTTTTAATGGGGTTATTTGGTTTTCTGGAGTCCATCTTTTTTAGTTCTTTATATATAATGGATATTAGTCCCCTATCTGATTTAGGACTGGTAAAGATCCTTTCCCAATCTGTTGGTGGCCTTTTTGTCTTATTGACAGTGTCTTTTGCCTTACAGAATTTGCAATTCCTTCCTTAAAAACCTCCCATCTCCCTTTCTAATTCCCTGTTCTCTATCTACCAATCTTTCCTTGTCCTTAATCCCACGTAGACATACATCTTTGACTAGGATTTGCATATGACAGAGAACATACTTGCAATGATGCTTTCCAGTTCCATTCTTTTCCATGCCATTTCTTTCTGGATGAATAAAATTCCGCAGTGTAAATAAATGTATCACATTTTCACCGCCCATTCATCTATTGATGAACATGTAGGCTGATTCCATTTCTTTGCTATTCTAGAGAAAGCAGTAAGTCTGGATGTGCAGCTATCTTTGTAATAGAATGTGTGCTCTTCTGGGCATGTACCAAGGAGCCGTAGAGCTGGGTCATATGGCAGGTCTGTGTTTTTGACGTTTAGACTCCCATCCCCAGTAGAGAAGGGTTTCTCTTTCCTCAGATCCTCACCATCATGTGTTATTTGTTGTCTTGTTGATATGAATTTTGAATGAGGTGAAAAGGAATCTCAGATTATTTATATCTTTTTTTTTTTTTAAAGTCAATTCTCATGGTGTAGTCCTGGCTGGCCTGGAACTCACTGTGTAGCCCTGGTTGACCTGGAACTCACTGTGTAGCCCTGGTTGACCTAGACTCACAGAGCTCTGTCTGCTTCTGCCTCGTAAGTACTGGGGTTAAAGGTGTGCTGCACTGTGCCTGGCTTTAGAGTGGATTGAAGTTACATTTCTCTGATGGCAAGGGACATCAAGCATGCTTTAAATAAAATGGAAGTTTTTGAAAATAGAAAACTCTCGTCTATGGCCATACCACCCTGAACGCGCCTGATCTCGTCTGATCTCGGAAGCTAAGCAGGGTCGGGCCTGGTTAGTACTTGGATGGGAGACCGCCTGGGAATACCCGGTGCTGTAGGCTTTTAAAAAAAAAAAAAAAAAAGAAGAAGAAGAAGAAAAAAGAAAATAGAAAACTCTCCATTAAGACCTGTAGAAGAATTTTAATACTGTGACATGACTGTCCTGGCAAGAGATCACAAAGACTTCCTTCTACATGATCCAGTCATAATGCATAACTGCCCTGGATTATAGGATGATCTGGCTGGAATACAGTCACGCCCATAGTACACACCTTTAATCTATAACAGTGAAGGTAAGGTTAGTTTGTAGAAGGAAGAAGCCATGCTTGTAAATGGCAGCTAATCGTGGGGCAGACAAAGTGATGAATCAGAAAAAGATTTGGCAAATTGAGTCAGAGGTGAGACATGGCCTACTTTCATGAGAACAGAACAGGGAGAGAAAGGTTGCCTAAAAGAGGAGAAAGAGAGGAAGGGTGTGTGTGTGTGTGTGTGTGTGTGTGTGTGTGTGTGGCAGTTTTACCGGGACAATTCTACAGAGACAGGTTGCAGAGAGAACAAGCTAGACACAGGTAAAAACAGAATGAGCCAGAAACTGAGAAGGAGCCAGAAGATTAGAACAGATTGCCAAAGTTAGTATGAGGCCAGGCAGAGCAATTCAGTCATAAGCTGAGAGAAGCCAGGTTGAATCAGTCAACAGGATATTACATTTTATGGAGGGTAGAAGTTTCTCGACCTAGGCCTAGGGACAGAATGAAGAAATGTTCTGGGCTCAGTTCAAGTTGTGTATTGACAGAGCTTGGGTACAGCTCTAAGTTCATCACGTCTTCTGAGGAAATCAAACAACATTTACAAAGAAGGGTTTGTCAGCTGGGCATTTGAGCTCTCCACTTCCTCGATGATGTCACAGATAGCACATTTCAAATATTTCCTCCTTTGTATTGGTGGATGAGAAGATTTGTCTTGCTTTTGTGAACAAGGGGCATAGGATGCACTAAATTCAACTTGCTCTTTCCTTTTCTGAAGTGTGAGAGGAAATGCTACAGAAAGAGGGGGGGAGGCAAAACACAGAAGAGCTGTGTCTTCAGGGTACACAACCGTGAAAGTGGAAGCTGGACATTGGTTTTGGTTATTGTTCTTCTTTTATTGCATATAGATTTATTTCTCATATAATATATCCTGATTATGACTCTACATTGGGGCTGGCGAGATGGCTCAGTGGTTAAGAGCACCGACTGCTCTTCCAAAGGTCCTGAGTTCAAATCCCAGCAACCATATGGTGGCTCACAACCATCCGTAATGAAATCTGATGCCTTCTTCTGGAGTGTCTGAAGACAGCTACAGTGTAATTACATATAATAAATAAATAAATCTTAAAAAAAAAGAAATAAACAGGTTTCTAAGGGAATATAATATAATATGGTATAATATAATATATAATGAATATTATATAATGCAATGTAATATAATAATGTTGCAATGTAATACAATATAACACATAATATTTCAATGCAGCCGGGCATGGTGGCGTACGCCTTTCATCCCAGCATTTGGGAGGCAGAGGCAGGCAGATTTCTGAGTTCGAGGCCAGCCTGGTCTACAAAGTGAGTTCCAGGACAACCAGGGCTATACAGAGAAACACTGTCTCGAAAAACCAAAAACATAAAAAAAAAAATTACAATGCAATATAATACAATGTAACATAATATAAAAGATATAAGAGAACTAACACATTAGAATAGGACAAAACAACCAAGCAGAAGAAAAAGAGCCCCCCAAAAGGCATAAGAAACAGATATAGATACAGAGACCCACATGTGTACACACTCAGGATTCTCATAAAAACACTGAACTGGAAGCCATAATATATAACCAATGGACTTGAGGAGTAAAAGAGATGAAAAATACACACACACATACAGAGAGAGAGAGAGAGAGAGAGAGAGAGAGAGAGAGAGAGAGAGAGAGAGAGAGAGAGAGAATTTAAAACAAAACAAAACAAAAGGCCTGACTTGACAAGAAACTTCCAAAGATGCTATTGAGTTCATTCCTGTTGGCCACCTACTGTTGGTCAAGCAGCCTATCATTAAGAATAGTTCCCCCCACACACACACACAATGGGACTCCTTTGGAGGAAACTAAAATTTCATTTGCAAGTAGTAAACAATTGGAGACAGCTTCTGGATTAGGGACCAGGCACATATCTACCCTGTTTTCAGCTCTAGAACCCCATATGGGTCAGATCCCTGAAGGCCCTGTTCATGTGCCTCAGTCTCTGTGAGTTCATGAGTCTTTGACCCTGTTGACATGGAAAGAATTCTTTCCTTGATGTCCTTCATTCCCTCTAACTTAGAATCTTTCCTCCTTCTCTTCCGTAGGGTTCCCTGAGCCCTAAGGGGAAAGATTTGATGGGAACAACCCACTTAGGGCTGAGTATTCCATGGTCTCTCATTCTCTGCATATTGCATAGACATGGGTTGCTGTATTTGTTCCCATGTTCCTCAGGAGGGAACTTCTCTAATGATGCCTGAGCAAGGCACTAATCTATGAGTAAAATAGAACATCATTAGGACTCATTCTTCTAGTAGAAGAGTAGTGTTTGGTTTCATCCTCCCCCTCCCCCTTCCCCGTCCCCCCCCCCCAACTCACCCGGGATATCTATAATCTCAGGTTCTTAGGCACCCAAGCAGTGTTAGGTGTGGTTCTCATTTCATAGAGTGGGCCTTTAAGTCAAATCAGACATTGGTTGTCCACTCCTACAAAATTTGGCCACTATTGCACTAACATATCTTGCAAGCAGGACATCATTGTAGATCGTAGAGTTTGAAGCCAGATTGGTGTTTATGTTTCTCCATTCTGTAGTGTGCAGAATATCTTCCTGTACTAAAGATGGCTAGCATACAGGATGAAGTCTCTATGTGGGCGCCAGCTCAACTTCTTCATGTTAATTTGTTATATAGGTGCTGTCTTCAGCAAGGGCCTTACCACCAGTTTGTGACTGTGGATTATATGTCTATAAAGTTGCTTATCTGATTTGGTAATGTTATGTTTACTGGCTGATTTAGTGTGCCAACTTGACACAAGTTGGAGTTATCACAGAGAAAGGAGCCTCCCCTGAGGAAATGCCTCCATGAGATTCAGCTGTAAGACATTTTCTCAATGAGTGATTAAAGGTGGGAGGCCCCATTGTGGGTGGTGCCATCCCTCGGCTGGTAGTCTTGGGTTCTATAAGAAAGGAAGCTGAGCAAGCCAGGGGAAGTGAGCCAGTAAGAAACATCCCTCCATGCCCTCTGCATCAGCTCCTGATTTCTGACCTGCTTGAGTTCCTGTCCTGACTTCCTTTAGTGATGAACAGCAATGTGAAAATGTAAGTTGAATAAACCCTTTGCTCCCCAACTTGTTTCTTGGTCATGATGTTTTGTGCAGGAATAGAAACCCTGACTAAGGCAGTATGCATCAAGAAATTATTTCTTTTAGATTTTCCAGTTTGGTGGATACAGGTTTTAAAAGCACGTCCTTTTGATTTTCTGGATCTTCTCAGTGTCTATTGTTTTGTATCCCTTATCATCTCTAGTTTTGTGAATTTGGATAATGGTGTGTGAATCTTTTAGATTTTTCTCAAAGAACCAACTTGGTTTCATTGATGCTTTGTGTCAGGTTTTGTTTTTGTTTTTGTTTGGTTTGGTTTGGTTTGGTTTGGTTGGTTCTTTTGGTAGGGTTGCTTTTGGGCTTCAGTTTATTTCTTGCTTTCTTTTGGTTTATGACTTTCTTCTTTTTATTCTAGTATGCTTCTTTCAGGTATGCTGTTAAGTTACTATTATATCACATTTTTAACAAAAGCCATCTAGATACTTAAAGCTTTAAACTTGCCTCCCAGAAACACCTTCTTTGTGTTCCATAAGCTGTGGTATGCTGTGTAACCATTTTCATTTAAATCAAGAAAGTTTTTAAATGTCATTATTAATTTCTGTCTTGACCCACTTTTCACTCAGTAGAGAGTTGTTCAGTCTCCATGAGCTTGTAAAATTTATGTTGTTGTTAACATAGGATTCAAGATGCTATTTCAAATTTCTGTATTTGCTGAAACTTGTTTCTTGTCTGAGTATATGGTCAATTTTGGAGACGTTTCCATGCAGTGCAGAGAAGAAGATATATTCTTTCGTGTTTGGATGAAATGCTCTGTAAGCATCTGATGGTTTTCTTAAATATAGTCCTCTGTGGACTTAGGAACATTCAAGCCACTCCCAAGGAAGTGAAAACTGCCCAGCTTGCTCTCAGTGGGCTGTTCTCCTCTGGGACGTGAAGAAAGGTTTTTGCTTTACAAGTTTGTCACAGTCCACTTCCCAGTCAAAACACTTGTCATCGCTTCCAAGCTGTTCTTCTGAGACATGTGGGCTCGTGTGTGTTGGTCACGTGTACAAAGAAAGCTCTTAGCTAAATTAATAAAAATGCTTACGCTCTTACCAAAGCACCACAACATCTTTGTTGCGAACATCACCTCTGCAGGTGCCCAATTTAATCAAGTTAACTCTGCTCTATATGCTAGGTCTATTGGACAACAACTCACCTGGTAGAGTATGGAAAATACCGTCCCTGGACTCCTAGGCTTGGCCTCTTTCTTCCAGAGCTCCCTATCCTTGTGCAGAACTTTATTCTAAAACAACAACAGAGGACATCACAAATAGTGTCTCGTCATTTATCTTCATCAGATTGTACGCCCCGAGGTGGTTATTTTTCCATTTTTTAATACATTGGTGCATATATGGGTTTTTTTTTGTTGTTGTTGTTGTTTTTCAAGACAGGGTTTCTCTGTATAGCCCTGGCTGTCCTGGAACTCACTCTGTAGGCCAGGCTGGCCTCGAACTCAGAAATCTGCCTGCCTCTGCCTCCTAAGTGCTGGGATTAAAGGTGTGCGCCACCACGCCCTGCCATATATGTTTTATATACATATCTACGTATAGGCATGTTTGATGACAGCAATCATCCTTGGCTGGTCTTCCATCTCATTCAGTGAGACAAGATCTTGCAGTCAAACTCAGGTCTTTCTGATATGGCTAAGTTTTGCTAGCGAACTAACTCTTGGTATCCCTAGATTCTGCCTCAAATTCCAGTCCTACTGCCCCTTACCCACTAAGTCATCTCCCAAGATCCTATGTTCACTTTTGAACCTTCTTATTATAACATAATAATAAAGAAAGAGCTCCAATAAAAATGCTGTGCTAAATGAGGTAGACATAATCTACTGTGTGGCATGAGATACAGACAAAAGACTTTTGCTCTGAGGTGGTAACTCTCCAAGTCATTCTAAAGTTCTGTGATAGGTCTTTCTGCATCTTGTACTTTAAATGTAAAACATGGTTAAGAATCAATTGGGAAAATAATAACAGAGAATGATAAAACACTTCCCTACAGTGCAAACAACCCGGAAGGACCTTGAAGAAGTGTGTCCTGGGGCAGAGTGTACAAGAGACTGTGCGAGAAAGGGGCTGAACAGTGTGATTCAGGCAATGATCATTGGGGCCAGGTGCAGATTTGGGACCGGACGCTAAGTACAGTAAGTAGCCAGCAAAGAGTATTAAGTAAAATACTAACAAGACCCTGTTTGGTTATTAAAAGATCACTTTAGCAAAGACCTCTTTTTCTATTAAATCCAAAGCAAGCTAATTACAACAGCTCCTCAATGAAAATTACGATCAGAGCTTCTACGAAAATAACTTTAAAAAAAAAAAAAATCTTTAAGCATTTAAAGACCAAACGTAAACAAGAAATTTTCAGGTCAAAATCAAATAGAAAAAAAAAAAAATAGGAACTTGGGACAATTCAAAAAGCAACTGAGAAGCCTAACAGAACAGGTCAGTGGGCGTCTAGTTCAGTGGGAGGTGCTCCTTAAGGTACAACGATTTATCTTGCCACCGTGCAGCAGTAGAACTGCAAAAAGAAAGACAAATCTTAAAGCAACCAGGAAAATGAAAGATAATGCGTTCACTCTCTAGGGCTGTGTGGTGGTTTAAATAAAGATATGCCCACACAGTCTCACCATTTAAATACTTGGTTCCCTGTTAATTGGGGAGGTTTAGAAGGTGTGGCCTTGTTAGAGGAGCACCATTGGAGACCTGCTTTGAGAGTTTAAAGTTCAGGTTCACTCTGCTTCTTGCTTCCTGTTGAAGATGTGCACTCTCTGTTAGCTGCCCCAGCTGCCTTGCAGGGAGCTTCTCAGGCATGACAGTCTCCTGACTTCCTGGAACTGTAAGCTGAATAAGTCTCAAAGCCCAAGTAACCCTTTTTGATTCCAAATGGGAGGAAGGAAAGATGCCTTAAAAGAGTCATTGATATCAAGCAAGTTGCCAGCAAAATCTATTAACTTTCAAAGCCTAAGAGAGTCCTGTGTGGACTAGTTCATTCTCTGGGTTTCTAAATGTCCTGGCACCACTTCTCTAGTCTATTTCTTTCCCCAAAGTCCTGACTTGAGTCTCTAGCTGTTTGTCTGTCGGTCTGCCCGACTGTCTCTGTTTTCCTCTCTCTTCACACCAAAAAGTACTATATATTTCATTTTATCCAAGCTCTATCCTCAGTTTAAGCTGGCAGATATGACATCTTCAAAAATCTTGTGGGTGATGTCCCACGTATGTCAGTGAAGTTCAGACTATTGGACTTGAGTATTCTTCACCAATCATTCCTGAATATTCTAACCCTACTACTGAGACGTTATTTCAACTCAAGCAAAAAGCTGATGGACTTGCCCTTAGTGTTTTATCCAATGCATGACTTGGTTTTTTGTTTTTTTGTTTTTTGTTGTGTTTTGTTGTTGTTGTTGTTTTGGTTTGGTTTGGTTTGGTTTTCCTATCATGAATAGACTGAGACATTCTCAAATCACAATATGCTGCCTTGGTGCTCAACTGGCTTAGTTCTATTGCTCTAGATGCTCTGGCCTAACTATTCTGTTCTGAAGGCATTCCTTCTACACTCTTGCACCTACCAGACATTGCTTGAAATCTCCTCAGCTAAATATCCAACTTACAAGTTATGTTTTCATCCCAGCAACAGGAGACCTCAGTCACGTTTTCTGTGTGAGGAGTGCCTGTCCGAAAGCACACCCCTTCTATCCTTCTAATGTCTTCCAAAATCATCATTAACACTCATATTTCTACTGACTGACTCTTTAGGCATACTGCAAGTTTTAAAATCAAACACTAGAATTCTTCTAGTCTCTATTACCCAGTCTGAAGCCATTCTACAGCTTTAGACATCTATTTTAGAATATTCTTAAAGGATCTGCTATAGAAGAAATTTAGAACCTTGCACCAAAACTCCCAGGGTATCAACTGCCTAGAGATGCTGTAACAAGTGCCAGAAACAGAATGGTTTAAACGGCACAAATTGGGGCTGGATTGATGGCTCAGCAGTAAGAGCACTAGCTGCTCTTCCATAAAGTGGGTTCAATTTCCAGCATCACATGGTAGCTCATTACCATCTGAAACTACAGTCCCAAGAGATCTGACACCCGCTTCTGAACATTGTGAGCACCAGACACAAACATATTGCACAGACATACCCGTAGGCAAGACACTCATATACATAAGTAAAATGAATAAAAAGTTTAAATGGCAGCTTTATATTTCCCAGTTACTGAAGTATACAAGTCTGAAATCAAGTGATTGGCAGATTCCATCTATCTGGTTGTATAAAGAATCTGTGTCATATGTCTCCCTAGCTAACAGCGAATGCTAGAAACCTCTGGTGTTCCTAGGCTTGAGTATGCATCACCCACGGCTCTCCTTCCTGCTGGGCAGAATGCCAACTCTTCTTCTCTGGCCAGCCTCTCACTTTCTTATAAGTATAAATCATTTTAGGGCACAATGTAGGATCAGGTTTTTCCTTGAGATCTTAAAGCATTCATATCTGTACAGATTCTTTCTCCAAATAGGATCACATTTGAAATTTCAGTCTTGTCGATTTTTAAAAATATTCCTTTTTTAAAAAGATTTATTTATTTATTTTATGTATGTGAGTACACTGTAGCTGTACGGATGGTTGTGAGCCTTCATGTGGTTGTTGGGAATTGAATTTTAGGACTTCTGCTAGCTCTGGTCAACCCCGCTCACTCCAGTCGGCCCCGTTCGCTCAAAGTATTTCTTTTCCTTTTTCCTTTTTCTTTTTGAGATTATAATATAAATTCATGGCTTTCTTCTTATTCTCCCTCCAAACTTCCCTGTTTTCTTTCATACTTGTGGTCTCTCTTTCCATTGATTGTTTATATATATATCCTTGTTGTGGTTTGAATAGGAATGGCCCTCATAGACTCATGTGATAGGAAGTGGTGCTATTAGGACATGTGGGCCTTGTTGGGGTAGGTGTAGCCTTGTTGGAGGAAGCATGTCACTGTGGGCCCAGACTTTGAGGTCTCCTAGGCTTAAGCTATACCAAGTGTGGCTCTCAACCTCTTTCTGTTGCCTGTGCATCAAGATATAGACCTCTCAGCTCCTCCAGCACTATGTCTGCCTGCATGCTGCCATATTTCCCACCATGATGATAATGAACTAAACCTCTGAAACTGTAAGCCAGCCCCAACTAAATGTTTTCCTTTATAAGAGTTGCCTTGACTAGACAGAGCATACACTAGCAGCCTGACAGCACACGTAAAAGCTCTAGAACAAAATGAAGCAAATTCACCCAAAATGAGTAGACGTCAGGAAATAATCTAACTCAGGGCTGAAATCAACCAAGTGGAAACCAAAAGAACTATTCAAAGAATCAACCAAACCAGGAGCTGGTTCTTTGAGAAAATCAACAAGATAGGTAAACCCTTAGCTAGACTCACTAGAGGGCACAGGGACAGCATCCTAATTAACAAAATCAGAAATGTAAGAGGAGACATAACAACAGATCCTAAGGAAATCCAAAGCATCATCAGATCCTACTACAAAAGGCTATACTCAACAAAACTGGAAAAACTGGATGAAATGGACAATTTCCTAGACAGATACCGGGAACCAAAGTTAAATAAGAGTCAGATTAATTATCTAAACAGTCCCATTTCCCCTAAAGAAATAGAAGTAGTGATTAATAGTCTCCCAACCAAAATAAGCCCAGGATCAGGTGGGTTTAGTGCAGAGTTCTATCAGACCTTCAAAGAAGACCTAATTCCAATTCTCCTCCAACTATTTCACAAAATAGAAACAGAAGGTACTCTACACAATTCATTCTATGAAGCCACAATTACTCTGATACCTAAACCACATAAAGACCCAACAAAGAAAGAGAACTTCGGACCAATTTCCCTTATGAATATTGATGCAAA
>NC_034610.1:49224496-49226699 GCF_900095145.1 Mus pahari | reverse complement strand
ACCAGAGAACTCCTAAACCTGACAAACAGCTTCAATGCAGTAGCTGGATATAAAATTAACTCAAACAAATCAGTGGCCTTTCTCTACACAAAAGGATAAACAGGCTGAGAAAGAAATTAGGGAAACAACACCCTTCACAATAGTCACAAATAATATAAAATACTTTGGTGTAATTCTAACTAAGGAAGTGAAAGATCTGTATGATAAGAACATCAAGTCTCTGAAGAAAGAAATCAAAGAAGATCTCAGAAGATGGAAAGATCTCCCATGCTCATGGATTGGCAGAATTAATATAGTCAAAANGNNTATCTTGCCAAAAGCAATCTACAGATTCAATGCAATCCCCATCAAAATTCCAACTCAATTATTCACCAAGTTAGAAAGGGAAATTTGCAAATTCATCTGGAATAACCAAAAACCTAGTATAGCAAAAACTATTCTCAAAAATAAAAGAACCTCTGGGGAATCACCATGCCTGACCTAAAGCTGTACTACAGAGCAATTGGGGTAAAAAGTACATGGTACTGGTACAGGGAAAGACAGATTAGAATTGAAGACCCAGAAATGAACCCACACACCTATGATCACTTGATCTTTGACAAAGGAGCTAAAACTATCCAGTGGAAAAAAAGAAGACAGCATTTTTCAACAAATGGTGCTGGCTTAACTGGTGGTTATCATGTAGAAGAATGTGAATTGATCCATTCTTATCTCCTTGTACAAAGTTCAAGTCTAAGTGGATCAAGGAACTCCACATAAAACCAGAGACACTGAAACTTATAGAGGAGAAAGTGGGGAAAAGCCTCAAAGATATGGGCACAGGGGAAAAATTACTTAACAGTACAACAATGGCTTGTGCTGTAAGATTGAGAATCAACAAATGGGACCTCATAAAATTCCAAAGCTTCTGTAAGGCAAAAGATACTGTCAGTAAGACAAAAAGGCAACCAACAGATTGGGAAAGGATTTTTACCAATCCCCAAACCAATAGGGCACCAATATCAAATATATACAAAGAACTCAAGAAGGTGCACTCCAGAAAATCAAATAACCCCATTAATAAATGGGGCACAGAGCTATACAAAGAAATCTCAACTGAGGAATACTGAATGGCTGAAAAGAACCTGAAAAAATGTTCAACATCCTTAATCATCAGAGAAATGCAAATCAAAACATATATTCTCTATATTCTAAAATATAACCTGCCCAGTGTGCATAATGTTACTTTTATGTATGGGTGTGATTTTTCTCTTTGAGAAACGTGATTCAACCTAGCAGAGGTTGGTTACTTTCAAAACCACAACTTCTAGGGAGCATTACTTGTTGGAAAGGTTACAGGCTGCCATGCTGAAAAGAAGCCGGTAGAAATGGCAAGTATGGGATTGAGCCAAGTCAAGTCTGACAATGACAATGGAACCTTTAAAAAGACAATTAAATGATATCTAAAATAGGCCAATCACAAAGGAGTATATTGAGGTCAAATATTAAAAAAGAGCAAAAATGAAAGTATCCAAAAAGAAATATTTATAATGTACACTTTTAGATAAAATTATTCCTGTGGAAAAGAGCATTAGTATATATCAAAAGGGTTCCTGTAACCCAACAATAGTTTTCATGTGTGCACACATTGGGCGACTTCTCAGTCCCTTATCATGCCATGTGCAATGAAGTTAAGTCATGGTGGTTGTACTGGCAGTTTTTGTGTGTCACCTTGACACAACCTAGAGTCATCAAAGAAGAAGGAGCTTCATTTTAGAAAATGCCTCCAGGAGATCAAGGTCTGAGGCATTCTTTCATTAGTGATTAGTGGTGGAGGGCCCAGACCACTGTGGATGGTGCCATCCCTGGGCTGGTGGTTCTGGTTCTATAGGAAGGCAGGGTGAATGTGCCAAAGGAAGCTATGCCAGTAAGCATCATCATCCATGGCCTCTGCTCCTGCCTCCAGGTTCCTGCCCTGTGTGAGTTCCTGTCCTGACTTCTTTTGGTTATGAACAGCAATGTGGAAGTGTAAGCTTAATAAACCACTTTCCTCATCAACTTGCTTTTTGGTCATGAAGTTTTGTTGCAGCAATAGAAACCCTAACTTAGGCTGGAGTAGAGTTTCAGGAATGGTAAAAGACCTGTGAGCTGTTTTCCATTCCTTACATAATACGAGAACATAAGAAGTTTCTTTTTTTTTTTTTTTTTTTTTTTTTAAAGATTT
>NC_034610.1:49220650-49224361 GCF_900095145.1 Mus pahari | reverse complement strand
TTCAGACACTCCAGAAGAGGGCATCAGATCTTGTTACGGATGGTTGTGAGCCACCATATGGTTGCTGGGACTTGAACTCGGGACCTTTGGAAGAGCAGTCGGGTGCTCTTACCCGCTGAGCCATCTCACCAGCCTTAACTGTTACTGTAAAATATACCCCAATAAATTCACATCCTACCAAACCATTTGCCATGGAGTCACCACTGCCTCCTGGCTTGCCCCTGACTTACTCCTGGCTTCCTGCTTTTGTACCTCTTTGCCCTCTACCTTCCCCAGTGCATTCTTCACACTGTAGAGTGACTGTGTCGATCAGACATCGGGATGTGGTCTTCTACTGAGATGATACTCCAAACAACTTCCCTTTGCATTGAAAGACACAGCTTCCTAGCGTTCCTTACTGTCCACTACCTCCTGTTTCAAGTAGTGTCCCTTTGTTTAAACCTACTCACCCATCTTTTTATCATTTGCTTTGTTCTAACTAGAATGCTTTATGCCTCTGGTTTCTTTCAGGTCTAGCTCTAGCCTTCTTATCTAGTCTCAGCTCAAATGATTCTTCCTTAGAAATGGTCACCTCCACTAACTTGTCTCTTTCCATTGTTGATTTCATAACAATGGGCTCCGTCTAAAATTATTTTGCACACATGGTTCAGAATCTGATCATTCTCTTTTTTTCATTTTTTATTAGATATTTTCTTTATTTACATTTCAAATGTTATCCCCTTTCCTGGTTTCCCCTCTGAAAACCTGTTATCCCCTCCCAACTCTCCCTGTTCACCAACCCACCCACTCCTGCTTCCTGGTGCTGGCATTCCCCTACACTGTGGCATAGAGCCTTCACAAGTCCAAGGTCCTCTCCTCCCATTGATGACCTACAAAGCTATCCTCTGCTATATATGCAGCTGGAACCATGAGTCCCACCATGTGTACTTTTTGGTTGGTGGTTTAGTCCCTGGGAGCTCTGGGGGTACTGGTCAGCTCATATTGTTGTTCTGATCATTCTCTTTTGTTCCCTTTTTGCATGATAAACTTTCCCAATTTTTCATGCTCTCTGAAGAGATGAGCTCTGTAGCACTCCGGAGAGTGATTTATATATACCAGGACCCGGTGAGCTTTTGCCAAATCCAAATGAATAAATAATTCCTGAAGACATAAAGAGATGATGTTGAAGACCTGATGTGAGGATGCCCCACTGGAGTTAATGCACTGGAATCTTGGTCCTCAGTGGAACAGTGTGGGGATGGTTTGGACCCTCTGAGACCAGGGCCCTTTGAGGAAATAACTAGCTCTTTTAGGATGTTGCCTTTGGAATGAATTCTATAGTTTACTTGAGATTCTAGTTGGGCCCCAAAAGAAAGATTTCTAAATAATCAAGCTTCTTGTTCACTGTGTGAAGGTTGTCTTTGTATTATTCAAGTGCTGATTTCTATACTGGAAGAGATATGAATACAGGCCAGACCTTATAGTTTTTATAAAGCATCGCCTGTCTCGGTGTTTTTTAAACATCTTCTCCATTACCTTCTGATTGATTTAATCAAGAGCTGGATGACCTATAAGCAGATCAGGAGAGGATAGGCTAAACTTCTGGGCAGAAATAGGAACTCTGGGAAAGAGACAGAGGCAAAAGATTCAACAGCCAGACATGAAAGAAGAGACACATGCCTTATCTGAAGGAGAGCCAAGATGGGGCCAGGTGGTCATATTTACTTAGAGGTGCTAGTTGAGGGTCTACTGAGCCTTCATAAGTATGAAAAAGACTCTGAGACATGACTTATGTGGCTGGCAGGTCAAGATAGTCCAGTGACAGATATCAAGCCTGGGTTACTCTCTGGATTGACTCTCCATGTGCTCTCGTCCTCTGCTTCTGTCAGTAACATACAATTTGAACTTTCTATCTCACAAAATAAGAGCTATATAAACCTCTTCCCTTCATAAAATACTTACATTTGAGTATTTTGTTATAGGAATAGGCAACTAGAACAACTAGAACAATTTCTACTACTGGATTGCTCTGTTGGTTATCTCCCAGTTGCATTGTTTGACCTTCCTGGCATTATTTCACCTCTAAGGGGGCTTTGACCTCACCTCTGGGGACCTTCCTGGTTCATTTCTGGTAAGGTTGGATCCATATGAACATTGCCAAGAACCTCAGTAATAGGAGAGACTAGAGTGTTGACTCTATTTTCTGGTCATTTTACAGTCATATTCTTGACAGGTACTAAATTTCCTTGAAATGGTCCTCTCTCCTTTTCCCCTCAGCCACTATGCAATACCAACCAAGCTGGAACAATGTTTTTTCTATCACCTGTCTCTCATCTTGTGAGTGTTAGGGCTCTAGCATTTCTTTCATTTCTAACTTCTGCCAAGACGTCTGTGTCTAACCTCTTATCTGTGTCTATAATTACTTATGTCTATAATTCTTTTGCCTACATGTGACATGCACAAGCAGTGCCGGCAGTGGCCACAAAATGGGGTCAGACACCCCCCCCCCAGGACTGGAATTAAAGATATTTGTTAGCCACCATGTGGGTGATGGGAATGTAACTCTGTTCCTTTGGAAAAGCAACCAGTGTTGTTACCCATTGAGCCCCATGTTTCTGTCTCTTCATCAGAACCATTTGGATATGCTTGGATACCTTTTACTTACCCTGCAAGGTCCCCCACACCCTTCTCCCCCTTCTCCCTTCTCAGGAAGCTGAGACATGTAAACTTGCCCCATGGACTCCCCTGGCCGAGGGCTTTCAGTGGGGGATGGGGAGCAGTTAGCATGAAATGCCAGCATAAAATCAAAAAGCACAAAGAGGAAGTCAGGGTGTTTACCTTCCTCTCAGTGTTAAATTGTCTCAAGCCAAGCACCTTCTCTTGATTTTCTTAGCATCCATTGGGAATTTCATTCATATATTCAGACTGTCCTCTTTACCTCATATTTCAAATTTATTTAAACAGCCAAAAGAAATGTAGACAAATAATTTGGGAGGTGGCTTATAAGAGAACAGCAAAGAGTGAGACTGAAGGCTTTGCTTGATATTTATAATTATTGTATTAATTTTGAAGAAGAGGACTTTGTAAGTTACTCTTATTCTGAGATGAATGCTTTTCAAAATCATCACAGCCAATGAACCAGAATCTTACCCTCACCTAACATCTGTGCCACCCTCCAAGCAGAACCATTGTCCATTCAAACAGTTGATGAATGATTTCATGGGTAGACCATCTTAATACACACTCCATTTCTTAAATGAATGCAACTTGTTCCCTGTGGGCTGAGAATGATGACAATCACTCAAGTCAAATAGCTTTGACCATAGCAGGAAATCTGTATCCAATAATTGTGCCTACAGTCCATTCCTTGGTGTAGCAGAACTGTCAACTCTTAGCTTATCTGCTATGGAGGTAAAATCCTTTGGTGATGTGAAGGACATTGAAGTACAGCCTTATTAAAATAAATTCCAATGTCCAAAAACTGTTCTTATTTTGTTTTTGTACCACAGTAAGAGCCAAGATTTTAAGATCTACTAAAAACAAAACAAACAAAAAGATTTTTTAACTTTTTTATTAGATATTTTCTTCATTTACATATCAAATGCTGTCCCAAAAGTCCCCTACCCACCCACTCCCACTTCTTGGCCCTGGCATTCCCCTGTATTGGGGCATATAGAGTTTGCTAGACCAAGGGGCCTCTCTTCCCAATGATGGCCAACTAAGCCATCTTCT
>NC_034610.1:49214407-49220245 GCF_900095145.1 Mus pahari | reverse complement strand
TTACAATATTTTATAAATTTTAAAGAATATGATAAAAACTGAAAGGTATTGCAGGTATGGGGTATTGCAGGTATGGGTATTGAAGTATGGGGGCTCCCCGGGAGGAGTTGGGGTACAAAAGGAAGAGAAGAATGTGATGTAATTCTATTTACTCAAAGTATAATATTAAATATTAACAAATTCCAATAAAAAATAAAATAAAATAAAATCTGAGTACAACGTAGCCACGGCAAGAATGAACTCAGCAGCTGAGGTGACCCTGGGTCCACCCAGGAGTTGACTATGGATGGAAAAGGTGCTCAGAAGACCCTACAACCGATTGATGGCCTATTGACAAGTACCTAATTATACAAGGGGACAGAGTGTAGCGTCCAGTTCTGTACCCACTGATGATCTCACTAGGCTCTACCAGACTGTTCCAAGCCTGTGGTCATGTAGACATCTCCTTAGGCTCTAATTAAACTGTGGGAAAAGAAAGTAAACAGTCATGAGTACGGGATAGTAATTTATAGGGAAGAAAGGAAGCAGACAAGGGTAGAGGGGGTTGCAAGAGAGGATGAGGGAACATAGTAGCCAGACTGAGTTATACAATATAAGAAATTGTCAAAGAACAAAATTTATCATAAATAAAGAATATTTAATACATTCTAAAAAAAGAGAAAAGAAAACAGACATGCAAATAAAAAGTAATTGATTAATAATAATAATAATAATAATAATAATAATAATGTAATAATAATCAGAATAGGGAAAACACAAACTGCAAAAAAAGGAGCTAAAGAAAAAGCACAAGAAAATGTACAGTCGCTGAGATACACCCAGAAACGCCATTAAGTTTGTTTTGTGTTGGCCCTCTGCTCTTAAGTGTGATTCATACGCCCACAGAAACTCCTCTGGAGAAAGCTTACCTTTCTTTAGTGAGTAACTGTCACTTAGAGCTAGGTTCTACGTTAGGGATGGTAGGTCGCATTCACTTCCCCCTCAGAGCTGGGACTCCATCTACCTTAGACCCTTGTGGACTCATGCCTACTGCTTCTGTCTCCGTGAGTTCGGATGTCTATCAGTCCTGTTTGTAGGAGGCCTTATTTTCTTTGGTGACCCCCCCACCCCCGCCACTGGCTCTTAAAATCTTCCTTTCTCATCTTCCACAGTGTCACCAAATCCAACGTCTCTCACCCTCTGCACATTGTCTTGCTTTTCCACAGACAGTTCTTAATCTTAGTCTACTGCCGGCTGCCTTTCACCCTTCATATATATGGTCATTAAGTGAGAAAAATCTAGATTACTCCCTGTAATCCAGAGAGCGAGAGAGTCACGTGTAACTGACTAGGTCCCGGCTCTCTCCTGCGGAGGGTGTGCTACCAGCCACAGGGCAGTGCTCAACACCGCTGAACCAGAGGATTCCCACCTAGAAGGGAATAGCCTTGCTACCTTTCAGTCAGGAAAGATGTCTGTCCTGGGCGGATTTCCTGCATACTGTACCTGCTCTACTGTAAGGATGGGAGGAGTTTCCTGGGGCCAGAGTGAATTTGGGGGTAAGAAGACAGCTTCCAGGTAAAATATTCTTTGAAATTGTCGCCACTTCCTGGCAGGAAACACTGATGGCTTGCCATTTCCTGTGTTACGCTGCTAAGCAACATCCTCCACAAGGAACAACTTAAATCACTTCTGATTGACATTCACACCCGGAACTCAAGGGCTTAATTTAGACACTGACTCCGGAATATAAAAAAAAAAAAAAAAAATATGCCATGTGTGGATGTTTATAATGTATACTTCTTACACACTTGGAAAAAAGAAAAGAAACAAAGAAACAAAGAAACCAAGGTCACAGGTGCAACAGGCCCCAGTGACCTTGCAGATGGGAGTTCATGGCTGAACAGACACACAGTGTGGAAATGGACCGCAATTGGCCTGTTCTCGTTGTCTGAACTCTGACATTGTTTCAGGCCAAGTTTGGAGAAAGGTGTCCTTTCTTCCAGTTACCTATAGGCACCCAGTTAAGATTTGTTTGCGTGTAACCATGCAGGAAGTCCTCACGGAGTACAGTTCTCTACCGTTCTACACAGGAGCTTCAGGATTGGGTTATCTTGTTGGTTTGTCGGCTGAGAAGACAGAGCTGGGAAAGAGCAATGTTTTGATAATACTAATGAGGACCCCCCCCAAAAAAAAAATTTACACATTTCTCTTCTGTCCTACCTCACTTGTGATTTTCACAGGCACAACTGTAATGTGACTGCTAGGACCAAGCAACATCTCCGACTTCCCAGCCGGAAAATGGGGAGGGGACGGGGGCTGGAGTCAAAGCAGGACAACTGAATCTCTCCCAATGATCCCTGATGGTTTCACTGGTCATACTGGTTCTATGTCTGCGCTCTTTGCAAGAGATAGTGGGAAATTTGCAGAATACATTGCAATTGTGGCAAATTTGACTTTCTGATCTATCCAGAAAATCCAATCTTAATCTTTTTCCTCTTCTATCTTGAGAAGAAGTTTACTGGCCACAAAAGCAGCATGACTCTCCCTTACAGTTGTGCCAACAAAGGATTTGCATATGGTGCACGGGGTGGAATTGGATGAATACCCAAGGATAGGTTAAATCATGATGGCCTATCATGTTTGACTATTTTTCATTTATGTCCATTTCCGTCTTTATTAAATTCATCTCTATTGGCATTATAAACTTAGGAACTTTGAAAAGCTTTGAAACAAGGGAAATGAATAATTGATAATAATTTAACTGTGCCAATGTTTGTGCTGCAAATGTGTTTGTATGCCTCTTATTATTTTGCCAGAGATAATGTTCATGGTATTTGCTGAATTTCATAGCCCAATTTTACAATTAGCTTGTATTAACTGTGCTCCTGTTATTACAGTTTATAGCATACATTACATATCCAGTAAAACCAAAACATTCCATCTTGTAGGATTCCTGATAGAGATAGATAGCCATATCAAAATGACAGCTGTCACTGGCTGAGCACTTACTGTGTGTCAGACATACTATTAAGCATGTTGGGAGAGTATTTACTTATTCCTTGTAGCACACAATGAACAAGGTCTTGTCATCATCCCTAAGAACCACAAGGAAACTGAGGCACAAACATGACTGATAGACCTTTCTAAGCACCACACAGTTATTGTTTCCTGCTTGTTTTTTAAATAATATGATGGCCGGGTATGGTGGGATGTCCGTGTAATGCCAGCAGTTAGTATAGTATAATATAGCATAACATACTATAATATAATATAGTGTAATATAGTATACTATATTATAATATATAGTATATATATTATATATACTATATATTATAATATATATTATATATACTATATTATAGTATAATATAGTATAGTGTAATTTAATATAATATAATATAATATAATATAGTAATTTCAATATCAACCTTAGATGCATGATATCCTGTCTCAGAAACAAACTAATAAAATAATAATGTCTGTGGTAATAGAAATTAATTCTGTCAATATAAACTAATGTAAAAAATTATCTCCCCCTCTGAAAGTAGTATTCTGCTTCAAAACCTTATTGCAAAAGAATTTGTATTTAAAGCAGGGTGACTCATATTTCTGAGGATCAAAGTATGCCTATAAAATCACACATAAAGTGAATATTTGAAAACTGTGCTGTCACACTAATGAACTGTGTCTTCTTATCCCATCTGGCTCCTCTATTCTAATCAAATTACTGCTTTGCTGCATAAAGAATTTTGAACACTTTTTAAAAATTGTTTGACAGCTCGCTCCTTGTCAGCTTAATCGTGTTATTTTCTGCTGCAGTTTATGGTACTTATTAGAATAATGATTATCTATCTTGGAGTGTTTATACCTCCAGCATTTCCCTTTCGGACACAGCAGGGATGGACGTGGTGTAGGGAGAGCCTGATGATCTCTATCCCAGAGTGTGAGTGTGAGTGTGAGTGTGAGGCAGGTCAGCTCCGAGGGGATCCAGGGAGGTTCCAGAGCCATGAAAAGTGAGTTCCTCAGTGCTAATTGAACAAGATCACCACCAACAGATGATCTAACACTTCAAATCTGTTCTTACAAAAGGGGCCTGGCTAAGAAGATGCCTCAAAACCCACCCAAAACGGTTAAAGCAGAGGGACACCACATCTGTGGAGGCCAGAAGCGAGTGTCAAGTCCCCTTGAGCAGGAGTTGTAGGTGGTTGTGAGCCACCTGGTATCAGATATGGGAACAGAGCTTAAGATTCTAGCGAAGAATAGCAAGTGCTCTTAATCTCGGAGCCATCTCTCTGACTTCGTATTTAGTTATTCTCATAGGCAATAGATTCCAGAGGTTGGTTTTGTTTGTTTGTTTGTTTGGTTGGTTGGTTGATTGTTTGGTTTTAAGAAGCTCATTCCCAGGCTGGTGAGATGGCTCAGCGGTTAAGAGCACTGACTGGTCTTCCAGAGGTCATGAGTTCAAATCCTAGCAACCACTTGGTGGCTCACAGCCACCCATAATGAGAAACAACAACCAAAAACAAAAACAAAAAAACACCTTTGGGCTGGAGCCAGCCGGAGTCAGAGCAAGTGGGGCCAGAGCAAGAGGGAGAAGGGAAAGGGGGCAGAGGAGCTCATTGCCTTCCAGTCACTCTCTGTCTCACTGCTTACTCCCACATCGCTAACCTCTATGTTCTCTGCTGACCATTCTGCTCCATTCCTTCCATGAAAGGTGGTAAGCACAGATTGAACTCTGAACTCTTGGTTTCCCCCTAAGCAGTATTTCCTGGAGATGTTTCCTTATCAGAATATCTCGTGCTTTCTCACTTTTTTCCCTTATAGCTACCTAATACTCCATCGTGTGCATGTACCACAATTTAATTAGACACTCCTCTGCTAATAGATATTGGTATTGTTTCTGGCCTTTTGCTTTTATAAACAATGCAGTTTTGAGTAATGTTGGTCATAAATGACTTTGATGTGTGCAGATGTGTCAATGTGATGCAGTCCCTGACGTGAGACCGCTGGGTCAGAGAGCGAATACGTTTGTGATTGCTCAAAATAACGTTAAAAAAATGCCCTTTGTAGAGATTTTTCTCCCTTGTCTGCCACCAGCAATGTAGGTGACAACCTGTTACCTTCTGGCCTGTGAAGCAGACTTTTGCTGAATGTTTTGATCACTGTGGCTCAGATAGCTTAAGGAAAAGACAAGGCAAGGCAAGGCAAGGCAAGGCAAGGCAAGGCAAGGCAAGGCAAGGCAAGGCAAGGCAAGGCAAGGCAAGGCAAGGCAAGGCAAGGCAAGGCANAAGGCAAGGCAAGGCAAGGCAAGGCAAGGCAAGGCAAGGCAAGGCAAGGCAAGGCAAGGCAAGGCAAGGCAAGGCAAAGTGTGAATGCAATTTTAGTTAGCAGAGCCCACAGGCTCTCTGAATAATCTAAAAGAAAATTTTCTGGATGCAGTCTTTAAATTTTTAGGTGAAATATGGTGTTTTTGCTGCTGTGTCCTCAGATCCCATGTCATAGCATAGCTGCTGGAAGAGCAGCTGTGTTAATGAGGGCTTCTGGGATTTATGCTGTGGTTCCTTTCATATCAGCTGTAGAGGCTGTGGTAACAGCGTGTGCCCTTGAGGGGGAAATGGAGCAGCAAGGAGTGAAGCCCTGATCAGACTAAGTCAATCATGAGTCAAAACCTTGGCATTAACCACATGGACTCAGTCCCCCCCATGGTGAGAGTATCAGCACTCAGTACCTCCACACGGTGAGAGAGCACCAGCACTCAGTACCTCCACATGGTGAGAGTATCAGCACTCAGTACCTTCCCACAGTGAGAGTATCAGCACTCAGTACCCCCACATGGTGAGAGTATCAGCACTCAGTACC
>NC_034610.1:49204324-49214252 GCF_900095145.1 Mus pahari | reverse complement strand
GTGAGAGTATCAGCACTCAGTACCCCCACATGGTGAGAGCATCAGCACTTAGTCCTCCCACACGGTGAGAGCACTCAGTCCCCCACATGGTGAGAGTATCAGCACTCAGTACCCCCACATGGTGAGAGCATCAGCACTCAGTCCCCCCACATGCTGAGAATATCAGCACTCAGTACCCCCACACTGTGAGAGCACCAGCACTCAGTCCCCCCACATGGTGAGAGTATCAGCACTCAGTACCCCCCCCCAGTGAGAGTGTCAGCACTCAGTCCCCCCACATGCTGAGAGTATCAGCACTCAGTACCCCCACATAGAGTATCAGGACTCTGTTGTGGATTGCCCTGGTGCTATTTGTATTTTGATGCGAATTCTGCTTCCTGAAGAGGGCTGCCCCCAAAGAGGAGGAACAGATCAAGTGACTCCATGGGAACCTTCTCCCCATTTTAACTGGTCAAATAAAGGCTAGAGGTTGTGACTGGGCAGTGGAAGGAAAAGTTTAGAGGAGGAGAGAGAGGAAGAAGGAAGCAGGACAATTAGACAGAGTGATGGAGAGAGAGGAAAACAGATGAAGAGGAGGTGGAAGATGGAGCAGAACCATGTGGCCTGGAGGAGCCCCAAGTAGCAAGGGATCTCATAGCGGAGGAATAGAGTATAGATCTGTCCAATCTAGGCATACGGCTTATAAATACTATAACTGAGTTGTGTGTTCTTTGCACGGGCATATTGGGGTTGGCGCTTTACTGGTACAAATCTGGCTGGTATTAAATATTAAGGCTGTCAGTGTTTTCCATTTGTGATGATTTAGGTGTGCAAGAGAGAGGGCGGAGCTGTGGAGCAGTCATTGGCAGTCTGCATATCCAATCTCCAGGGTGGTCAGTCTGTTGAAAGCAAGCCAAGTGCGGAGGAAGTGCAGCGTGATCTCAGAGAGAAGTCGTGAGGATCTAACCAGAGAGATCTGTGCCTTAGCAACATCATGGGTCAGAAATATTAGGCTAGCCATATCAGGAGGAATGAGACAGTTATATGCTAGAGTCAACTTCATTCACCAAGCTGCTCAAACCCACCCATATGATACTAAATCTCTTCAAAGTGACTCAAGTCAACATGAACATAAAAAAGAGATTTACACATACCTTATTTGTTTGTCTGTTTGTGTGTGTATATACCTGTGTAGAAGTCAGAAAAACCAGTGGAGGTTCTTCCCTTCTATCATATGGACCTCAGGGCTCCAACTCCAGTTGTGAGACTTGGCAGCAAGCACTGTTACCCTCAGAGCCATTTTGGCAACCCGATATTTGCAAGCATGTTTATTAAAAGTGCTGAGGAAATGCCCAGTCAGTAAGATGCTTCCTACATAGGCTCACGGACTTGAGCTGGAATCTGAGTGTGGTAGCTTCCACCTATAACCCCAGTAGTGAAAGAGTGAACCCTGGCAGTTCATTGGCCACCCAAAGCCTAGCTCAGTGAGCTCACTGGAACCCTGCTCAAAAATTGAGGCAGAGAGTAACAGAAGCTCAGCATCCAGCTATGTCTCAGACACACATAAACACACACACACACACACATACACACACACACACACACACACACATCTCATAGGCATATGTATACACACACTAAACACATAAAAAGATATTTGCATGCACTTATATTGTGTGAGTATATGGGGGTATAGGATAACTTTAGTATTCATATCTATACTATTTATTTATTTATAGATAGATAGATAGATAGATAGATAGATAGATAGAGAGATAGAGAGATAGAGAGATAGAGAGATAGAGAGATAGGATCTCTCCACAAAACCAAAGTGTAGCCAGACTTTTGATTACTTTATGGATTCCTATTTCTTTGACTTTTCCTGACCCTTATCCCTTCCAAGCCCCCAACACTAGGTGGGAGAGAAGGAAGTATAGAGGAATAAGGGGGGTATCAATATCATTAAACTACTTTGTGCTGATTAGGGCCATCAAAATCCTTGGAGTCATTTTGTTGGTAGTCAAGATCTCTCCAGCTAGCAACCAATAAACAGCAACCAGTAACTAGCAGCCAGCAGCCAGCAACCAGAGCAGGAAGAAGAGAAGAAGCAACTGTCACACCCTTCTTGGGGATCTTGTATTTTCGTACCCTCTCAAGAGTCCCCAGGATTGCAAACATCATACATTTGCAGAAAGTATCTGCAGCTGGCGAAAGCACGCCTCTGCCAAAGCACAAGACAAATCAGAGTCAGCTGCGATGGACAATATGAAGCAGCCTCATGTCCCATACCTGAGATTAAAACGAAAGCATATCCTCACAACAACACGTTCCCACAACATTTCTGTGTTTTTAAAGAAACAAAAGGGGCTGGAGAGATGGTTCAGAGGTTAAGAGCACTGACTGCTCTTCCAGAGGTCCTGAGTTCAATTCCCAGCAACCACATGGTGGCTCACAACCATCTGTAATGGGATCCGATGCCCTCTTCTGGTGTGGCTGACATTTACAGTGTACTCATATGCATAAGATAAATAAATCTTAAAAAGGGGGGGAGAAGAAAAAAAAAGATTCCAAAGTTTTCACTACACTGAAGCTTGCCATTTTGGATTTTTTTGCTGACCAGTAAGCCCCTTGTACCCTCCTGTCTCTATCCCCATGAATACTTGTGTTACAGGCACACACCACAATGCCCAGCTTCTACATGAGTTCTGACCCTCAAGTTTACACAGCAAGTAACCTACAGACATCTTTATGAAAGTAGCTTTGACAAATAATTTTGTAAGGTCAAGAAAAGTAGTTCAGCCGAACATGCTGTCAGCCTTCATCAATGTGGCTCAGGCAATGTGGCTCAGGCAAGCATCAGGTTTTATTTCATTGTCAGCTGTCCCTTCCTGAATCAGCAATCTGTATAAACACGTTTTGTAGATCAATTTCTTCCTAATTTACAGTTTTTATTTGAGACAAAATAGAGGAAATTGCAGGGCTTGAAGGTGGGAAGCTTCTGGTATATAAACACACTTTTTCAACCACTTGGTTATATGCCTCTCATAATTCCAACAGAAGCAATCAATCTTGGCTCTATTTTCTATTTCATTATAATGGTTATTTTCTCAGTATCTTCTCAACTGGTCTCTCAGCAATCCATTTGACATACAATGAGATTAATAATGTTCTTTAAACAGCACTTTCATTATGTAACTGCTAAAATATCTTCAGAATCATCTCTTGTTTATACTCATGATTTTCAAGCTTTTTACAGTAGAACATTGCACCCAAAGAAAACCTTATGTGGAGTCCCTGCATAATGAATCAATGAAGGCAGGATTTTATTACTTACTTAATTATTTTTTTTTATTTATATGTGTGTGTGTGTGTGTGTGTGTGTGTGTGTGTCTCATGGTGTCCATGTGAGATCAGAGTACAACTTGCGGGAATTGGTTCTCTCCTTCTACCATGAGGGCTATAGAGATTAAAGCTAGGTTGTTAGGATTGGCAGTAAGCGCCTTTACCCACCAAGCCATCTCTTCCCTTTGAAGATAGCATTTTATAAGAACTTCTGATGAAGCCGATGAAAATCACAAGGCTATTTTGATTCATGCAAAAGGAGTTACCACAGTCTTCAGTTTTCAATATAGCTCTTTTATTTGGATAAAAAAAAATGATTTTTAAAAGTAAGCCGAAGCTGTTAAATAAGTTTCTTTGTAGTGCCCAAGCTGGCAATCAAGAGCGTCAAGATGACCAGAACTTTCCTCAACATTCCACATGGCTCTGATGTGCCCACGACGTGCAGTGATGAACACGTGTGCACCCAGTCTGAGTGCTTGATTCTTTTAAGAAAACCTAAAATTTTGAAAATAAATTTCAGAGTCAGTTTTGTTCTAGCTCAATTCCTCCAAGTCTTGTGTTCATAGTATGTGGTGGCTTCAGCAAAAGGAGCTAACAATCAAATTCTGGAAGTCGACCAAGGGGAAACAGCAATGGCTTATACTGTTTTGGGTGTTTTATCTAAACACATTTTTTTGTGAAAAGATTTTCACAGAATCAAAGTTCACAGGCTCTCTTAGAGCTTTGAAGTAGATGTTCTGTATATTCCAAAAAAGAAAAAAATGAATATAAAGTATTCTTTTTTCCAGCTTACATCTATGCATGCTTTCATATATGTGTATATACAATACATATATGTTTTATATGTATTACATAGGATACATGCATTATTTATAATATAATGCACATATAGTATATATTACACATATAATATGTCAATACATGAATAATATATATTATATATACATCATTATATGATATATACATAAAATCTTTTCTTCCCCGAACAATCAGTCTGGGGAGGCAACCTTTCCTCCCGTGTTGATCTCTGTAAATACTGTAGTGAATTGGTTCTGTACTCTCCTGGTCCTGCTCACTGTGGCTCTACACAGTTCTCACTGGGGCCTTGAATCTATAGAAATACATCTTCCAGCAAGACTTTCAAGGCAAGCATATCAGGACAGGTGTCCTTCAGCTATCTGTCCCCTAATAATCACGCCCAGTGTTAGGCTAAGGGATAGAGTGCATGCAATTGCTTCTTGAGCCTGAGTGTCATTTTGCATGGTTTCTGCCTGCTGTTGTCGGGTCCTGGGATGCACACTGCCTCTGAGCTCCAGGAATCTCTTGTGGAAATTTGTCCCATACCCACAAGTAGCAAGGGTATGTTAATGCCACATTTATCTTTTAAAGGGTTTTTACATCTTCTTGTCCTCATGCTCTATTTCCCGTAGTGAATGTAGGGCATTCACTATGATTTCAAGAGCAGCTCAGTAGGGCACCAAGGGAAGAGTGTAGGTTACAAGTTTCTACAGAGGACATCTAAAGAAACTCAATTAAAGTCTAGTACCAGCAAAAGATATAACTCCATGTTGGAGCAATGATTAGGAAACTTATTCTGTGAAAGAAAACACGCTGTAGCAATAGTTAAAATATTTTAAATTATGTGGTATCAGGTATGACCAGTCATTCAAAGGCAATATAAGCCCATGAATTTGGCTATGTCCCAATAAAGCTTTTTAAATCCAGAAAGTGGACTAAATGTGGTACACAGATGTCTTTTTCTCACCCCTGTATTATAGTGTAAACAATTCTTGTTTATATCAGCTGCTACAGCAATATATTACCATTATGTTACATCTACAGATGTCCTCATTTTGTTTCTGTTGCTGTGATGAAATACTCTAACAGAAAGCAGCTTACTTTAGCTCACAGATCCAGTTTATATTTCATTATTCCAGAGAACTCAAAGCAGCAGAGACATGACAGCTAGTCACATCACATCCACAGTCAAGAGCGAGAGAAATGCATTCATGTTTTTATCTAGATCACTTTCTTCACTTTTATATGGTCCAAGGCCCAGCCTAAGGAATGGTACTGCCCACAATAGGCTATGTCTTCCCACATCACTGAATATAATCAAGGCAATCCTCCATAGACATTCCCACAGGACATACAGGAATCAGCCTAAGGAATGGTGCTACCCACAGTGGGCTGTGTCTTCCCACGTCAGTTAATTAATCAAGACATTGCCCACAGTATGATCTGATCTACAGGACTGTGACTCACTTTCCAGGTGATTCTAGATCAGGTGGTCCAAATGACAATAAAAATTAGTCCTCAGAAACAAATCAAGATAGCTACAAACTCTTTTCTTCTTCTATTGAAAAGTAGTCTACATCTCTTTTTCCTTGAATAGAGGTTGTCCTTTGTTATTTTCTCTCCTAATAGAGTGTTGCGTGCATGTTCTTCTGAACCCTGTAAGACTGTACTACAAAAAAATTAAACAATACAAATGAGCAAACAAAAACAACCTATAGCTTGCTCCCGAGCCTCTAACGTACCCTTACAAACTGGTGGGACCTAAGAGAAGGGAGCCAATAAATGAAGCGACTAAAGTCTCTCATGCAATAGTCAATTTTATTCAGAACTTAAACCAATTCATACTCTAGGGGTTAAGAGAAGTCAGATGAACAAAGTATACTACAAGAGTATACTACACAACAGTAAACCACATGTGGTGGACAAGAAGCATATAAAAAAAAAACAATAGCCAGAATTGTAATGAATATCAGAAATAAACTCACTCCTACGTGCTACACTTGGGAGCAGCACAAAGCATAATCCAAGAGCAATTTCCTATTTTTGAAGACACTGAGGTATCACCAATCAAAGAAAACACTTGGTGGAACTCGTGTCTCTAGCGATATATATAGCAGAGGAAGGCCTAGTCAGTCATCAATGGGAGGAGAGGCCCTTGGTCCTGTGAAGGTTCTATACCCCAGTATAGGGGAATGCCAGGACCAGAAATGGGAGTGGGTGGGTTGGGGAGCAGGGGGCAGGGAGAGGATAGAGGATTTTTGGAGGGAAAACTAGGAAAGGGGATAACATTTGAAATGTAAATAAAGAAAATATCTAAGAAAAAAGAAAAAAGAAATTGAGGTATTGGATTCCTGGAGCTTTCTCACAAGCACTCACATGACGCCATTCTTGAACTAGTGTGTTCCAAATCTGATAAGCCTCTGGTTGCTAATAATGAAGAAGTCGATTCTAAGGTCCTGAGGGAAGAGTGCCATATGGATAGAGGGTTGAGTGAGGAAAACATTGTTACTAAATATGTAAATGAGGACGCCATCTTCGGGCGGGACTTCCGTATGAGTCTCACTAACGTGACTCAATAACACAGACAAGCCATTCTTACAACACTCTGTCTAGATTGCAACTGATCCAAATGAATGGTGTCTTTCTTATTTTAAGCCATTCCGAGGTGTTGCAACTAGTTCACAGCTTCAGATAGTCACTCCTAGAAGACAGACCATGAGAGCAGCAGCATGCTGTAGATCGCCAACAAGTCAAGTGGTCTTTGGACAGGTTGTGTGTGATTCAATGTCCTTGGCCGCAGACTTTCCAGAGATGACAGTGAGAAGCCATCGGAAAAGGGGGGTGCCCTAGGAAGTCAGATGGGCAGGGGAACTGATCAGCAGGCTACCATGTTAGTGAAGAGGCTCAGCGGTACTGTGGGCCAGTGACAAGAGAGACAACATCAGTGTGGAGACACAGCCGCAGGGCTTGAATTACACATTCCTATCACATACTGGGTATGGTTTTTGATGCTCACAAAGAAGACAGATTCTAAATTAAAATATGGCTATATTATTTTGGCTATATATTTTCATAGTTGGACATTCAATGCAGGCAGAGGAGAGCTGCCAGGTGGGGAGTGGGGAGGAAAGGGACCATGTATTCAGGAGAATATGTGCAAGGAATAATCATATTGCATGTGTGCAAAAATATCCTAATGAAGCCTAGTATTTTGTAAACTACAAAAATGTTGTTAACAAGGTAAGAAGGTAGAATACTGCACACCAAATGATTATATGTGTAAAAATTTGAGTTTACTGTTGACAGTTTTTGAGCTAGCAGTTAAGCCACCGTGAAGACGTAAACAACAGAAGGGTCAATGTGCAGAAGCCATCTCCGGTGCAGTGCTGTGACAGGTGGTTTATTATGCAGTGAGAGATAAGTCCAAGAACCATCCAGCTATGCTATGCCACAGTGATTTCAGGTGCCTGTATTCTGTTTGCCAGATCAAATTCCACCATTTTTGAGAATGTAGCAGATGCCTTCAAAGTTTTATATCATACATGGGAATCAAGTCTGTACTTTGTGAACTGTTGCCACATAATAAAAAACTTGTCCTTAAGTGATATAAACAGATTATCTTCATGGTCTAAGAAGTCATTATCCTCTCTTGAACACATCATATTCTTGAGAATCAATCTCGACAGTTTTACATACTTTGAAAAATGTGATTAATATGCACTGATTAGGTATGTGGCTCTTCATTTTTTTGTTTGTTTTGCTTTGTTTTGGGTTTGTTGTTGTTGTTTTCAATACCATGTGAAGTCCTTGCTGTACGTTGAAAGCATTATGCTATATCTAACACTAGCAGGTGTGCTAACACTAGTCTGGAGTATGTTTGAAGCTGTTACCTCATTATATGTTAACCAGACTCCTGCACATGTGATCAATGTGAATTAAATAAATAAAATCACAACTCATTTCCTGAACTTCACAGAGTACTACTGTAAGGCGCCTCAGGGCCAGGATTAGGAATAGGATACAAGGCCTGTCTCCAATGTTACTTCAATCAAGAAAGAAAGCTAGCATGTATGTAAAAAAACAAGCATAAGTTGATGGGAAATAGATACAAAATAGAAGAAGAAAAAAGGGGATTCGATACATAGAAAAATCAGAGTTGACTTTATAAAGCAAAAAAGTCTCAGTGTTGAACTGAACTTTATGGCTAGTTTTACAAGTAGCATTTCAAAAAGAACCAGACAATATCCTAGATTCAAGAAGGTAGTATACATTTTTATTATGCTCCTCTCAAATAGCAAAGATTTTGGCTACTTCTTTTAGAAGTGGTGAGATACAAACCAACTTCATGTCATTTGAAATGAATGGATGAAGTCAGACTCCTGAAAAACAAAGAATGAAGCAAGAGAATAAATTTGTTGTTGCTGTTGTTTTCTTTGTTTGGGGTTTGTTTGTCTTTGGTGTTATTTTTGTTGCTGTTGTTTTGTTTGTTTGTTTGGTTGGTTAATTGGTGTTTGTCGGTTTTCATTTGTTTGTTTTGAGCAGTAGACAGCAATGAGCATACATATTGGATAGAGTGGAGCAGCCCCACTATAGTGTAGTTTGAGAACTGACCATGTACATGTGGACTCATACCCTCCAGGAGACGGAACATATAGTTATCTCTGTATCTAAAAGTGGTAGAAGGCATTGCACTCTCAGTTTTGTCATCATTAGTCAGAAAATAGAGATGTAGAGAAAGCTGCTGATCAAGAGTTATTGGGTTTTGGAGATTTTCCTGACTGTGGGAAGCAGAAAGCGCAGGGAATGGAAGTTTTCACTCCGTCCAAGACTATTAGAGTTTCTTAGAAATTCTACACAACACAGGGAGCATTGAGGATGATGGAAAGATACTAATAGGTACTCAGAAGGGGGACGGGAGAGATCCAGTTTGTCAAGCTAAAACAGCAGAGGGAGCATAAATTAAGTTCACCTTTTGCAAGAATCTTGGAAAGAGGATGTGTAAGTCAGACCACTTTCCTCCCTGTTGCGCTTGAGAAACCTCAACTTCCTCAGGCCTCTTGCTTCTGGGGAGACTCCCCCTTAGCTCTGTTTGGGGGTCCACTTCCTTCTCCATCTTCCCTGGCTGTCTTCTTATCCTCATCCAAGTCTTTCTAACCTATTACTTAAACATGGCCTTGCTTACAGCCCTCACTCATACCAACTAGGTCCTCAGCTCCAACTTCTCTGGTTCACAGGTAATAGTCTCAGCTCCCTATTTCAGACATCTCTGTAAACAAGTGACTCTGGTGGCTTTTCCTCCCCAGATCCTAAGCTAGGCGGTGGATGGAATGGTTTTGGTAGAGGAGATCATGTATCTAAATACCTGAAAACAGTGAGGGTAGAGATGGAAAGAGTCACATGACATAGAACTTGGCCTCTCTCCACAGAGAACGTGGTCATTTGAATAGGTTTGGCCCCCATAGACTTATGTGTTTGAATGCTTGGTCCACAGGGAGTGATACTATTAGGAGGTGTTTCCTTATGAGAATAGGTGTGCCTTGTTGGGGAAAGTGTGCTACTGGAAGGTTGGGCTTTGGGGGCTCCTAATGCTCAAGCACCACCCAGTGCAGAAGAGAGAGTCCCTCCTGGGTGCACCATGTCTGCCTGGATGCTGCCATGCTTCCTGCCATGATGATAATGGACTGACCCTCTGGAACTGTAAGCCAGCCCCAATTAAATGTTTCTTGTAAGAGTTACATTGGGTGACTTCTTTTGCGATTGGGTTACCTCACTAAGGATGATATCCTCCAGATACATCCATTTGCCCAAG
>NC_034610.1:49202602-49203802 GCF_900095145.1 Mus pahari | reverse complement strand
GGGAACTTTCAGGATAGCATTTGAAATGTAAATAAAGAAAATAATAATAATAATAATAATAATAATAATAATAATAATAATAATAATAATAATAATGAGTTACCTTGGTCTGGTGTCTCTTCACATCAATGAAAACCCAAGCTAAGACAGAGGTCGTGATGGGTTGAAGACAATGGTTCTTACATCCCCAAGTGTGTCTTATTAATAGTGCTCCATTGCGAACCTGACAACTAGCTACACGGAGTTTAGAATTTGAATCCAGAAATCAGGAAGACAAAAGTGTTGATATTAACATAGACTACATCAGGAGTCAGTTTTGTGGGGAATAGTGAGCTAAGGTATTGAATTTTGGAGAATAACATGATGATATTCTCTGTCAGTATTCTCTTGTAAATGGAGAAAAAAAAATATGCTCCTGAAGCAAGAATAAATTATGGATGTTGATCTCAGGACATCCTTCTGCTTTGAATGTACTAACGCAGCGGCTGACAAGGTTATGTATTAAATACATTCCAAATGTGAATGAATAAAACTCCTCTTACTGCCTCAGGTAACTGAGCCTATGTTTCTATGTCCATTAACTTATAAGTCTGGACAGAATTTAAAAAAAAAAAAAGAAAAGAAAAAAAGAAAAAGGCAAGCGGCCAACCACATCCCTGAACCTATAGTATGTCAGTAACAGCATTATCCAGACATCACTTTGGTCAAAGACGTTAATTAAAATGACAAGAGATAAACATTTATTTCATGGATAAGCAATTGGCCTTCTGGACATCTTGACCTGCAAGATTTGCTTAATAAAATAAGAAATTCTGGTCAGAAAGTGGCTATTATTTATTCATCTATTTCTCTATTCGTTTATTTTACCAATTCAAACATGTTCTTCCTCACTTACTATCCCAAAGGAAAAGAGCGTAAATGGCTGTTGCATGGTTTTATTTTTAAGGCATGACTCGAAGATTAAGTTTTATCATAAGATGCTATGAGTGTGCGTGGCAACCCTGTTCTGTAGACAAACTGAACATGTGCTAAGAACAAACATTCAGATCCCAAGAAAAAGAGATGGGCATTTTTCAATGATTCTCATCACTAGAAATGGCTTTTTTATTATTATTATTATTATTTTCTTTATTTACATTTCAAATGCTATCCCGAAAGTTTCCCATACCCCTCCCCCCACCTCTGTTCCCCTACCCACCC
>NC_034610.1:49184546-49201847 GCF_900095145.1 Mus pahari | reverse complement strand
GCAGGATCCTCCGGTAGTACTATGTCTAATTTTCTGAGGAACCGCCAGACTGATTTCCAGAGTGGTTGAACAAGCTTGCAATCCCACCAGCAATGGCTTTCTTAAAGTCAGTCAGGTTTCTTGTCCTGTGACTACGCACTCCTCTATGCTGTGTATGGTAAGCCGGTTTCTTTTATCCCTTCTTATCTGACAGGACTGTTAGCTCTCCACCATCTCTTTTTCTTTCTGAAAAAAATTACTGATTTTTTTCACTGTGGCCTGAAGATCGTTCAAGCTGTGCTTACAAAGCCAGTCTCCTAAATGGGGCACAGTTGCACACATGCAATCCCAGTGCTAGGAAAGGTAAAGCAGGTAGGCAAGAGGATAATGAACTCAAGGGCAACCTGGGGTACATAGTAAAACCATGTCCCCACACAAAGACAAAACGGAATGGCTTAGGTTTGGGTAGTTTACGACTGAAGAAAATTCAGAACCAACTTTTAGAGACTAAAGGCCCACCACGTATTTTATCAAACAATGGAAGAGGTAACTGTGTTAGCAAGAGGTTACCTCCGGAGCATCCACACCTCTTTCTTGTGGGTGTTCTTCCCCCCCCCCATCCATATTTGCACTAGCACTACTAATCTTTCCCCCCACCCCGATATTAACTCTTCAAGATAATGGGGAGGTAAGTATTTATCAAATGGAATTGTAAGAAGAATGGATAAAAACTTTCATTCTATACTCATCTGGTCTGTTGAATGCGCTTAAAAACTCCATTGATAAAGCTCAGGTGATTTAAGCTTTGAGTGTGCAATTCATATACTTAGTACAAAATTCAAGGTGTACCCAGTAATAAATCCGTCACAGTGATTTACTCCTTTAGTCTCATCCCTTAACTACCCAGGGGTCTCACAAAGACTGACTGGTGACCAGTGTCTTCCAGAGATAACCATTACTATGCAAGGATATGCAAATTTCTCCACGTACACAGAAAAATGCTGTGGATGAACAGAAGCGAGATAATTTGGAGATTACTACATATCAGGACACAGAATTTAGCCCAAGTTCTTTCACAGGCCACCTTCCTTTCACCTTTCTCCTGTTTCATTTCTTTTACAGTAAAATGTTACGGTAGACATCTCTGTATATTTCTTTTTCCGTATGTGCAAATTTAATCATTAGAAAGGGAGAGGATTTTCCAAAGAGCATGTGCGTCTTAAAGCACTTTAATGGGTGCCAGTTTACCTCCAGAAAGTATACACAAAGGGCTTATGGGTGCCAGTTTCCGCACACCCTTGCCAAAAAAAAAAAAAAAAAGTGCTATCAAATATGTTAATCTTTGATAGAATTAGAATGAAACGCAGTGGAATATATCTAATTTCCACTTTAACTGCCAGCTTTCTCAGAGCGATGTTGAGCATGTTTTCAATATTTAACATTTGTGTTACTCATTGCAGGAGTATTTTATAAACTTTCCCCAGTGCATTAGTGGTCTTTTAAAATTATTCATTGTAAATTTTCTACATACAAAGCTATCGATATTCATGATAAACATGTGTGTGTGTGTGTGTGTGTGTGTGTGTGTGTGTACTTTAGCCAAAAAAACTTTTCACACGCTGATTTTAAATATATTTAAACTTGGAAAAGCTTCTTCCACTATGTTAACAAAATAAAATCCTTTTATTTTCTTCAAATCATGTCATACTTTTATTTTAGTTTTGAATATTTGAACCATCTGGAATTTATTCTGATGTAGGCTGAGTAAAAATTTAACAAGTTTTTCAGACTCAGTTATCCCATAATTATTTATGGAGTGTATCACTCTTTCTCCAGTGATGTAAAACTGCACTCGTATCATTCGTTAATCGTACTTGGGTGTTCACTGTGTAATTCATTCCTCTACTTTCTTTGTCTCGTACAACATAGCTTTAGATACTATGATTGATAATCTTCTTTTATGACTGAGCAATTTCCACACACTGTGCCTCACTCTTCTTGTGTGTTTATCTTCTCATGTGATGGCTACACGTTTCTTCAGTTAAAAAGATTGAATTGGACTAGAGAGATTGTTCTGTGGGTCGTGTGCTGTGAAGCAAAAGGGCAAGAGCTTAGAGCCCTAAAAGCCACATAAATCCCATGTGGGCATGGTGGCCACTTGGGAAATGGAGACAGGGAATCCCTGGGGTGAGCTGCATAGCTAGATTAACTGATTATCAAGCTCTGGATTCAAGTGAGACACTCCACCTCGATACAAAAGTTGAAGAGCGTGTGAGAACCGCATCTGATATCAACCTCTGGTCTCCACACACATGCATACAAGCACATGTATGTGAGCCCCCCCTATGCACATGTACACAAACATATGTGAAAAAATAGTTGCTTTACTATTGAAATAATGAAAATGGCAATTAATTTAGGCACAATCAAGATCATCAGTTATTTGCTAAGTTACTTCATACTAAGTATATTTTAAAATGCACATCAGGTTTTATTAGCAACTGCCATCACAAGCAAATATTTGATATTTTCTCAACTATCTTTACAGCACCTTTGAACCTGAGAATGCTGTTTTTCTCCCTTTAGTTGATAATGTTGTCAAATATATTACTGGATTTTTAAATGAAACATTCTTACACTTCTATTATGAACCTGTCTTAATCCATATCAATTATTATTTAAAATATGATCAATCTTACTTGCTAGCTTTTAGATTTTACAGACCAATTATGGTAATAAGGTTTATTTGATGGTTTCTGGTTTTATGGTAACTCTGTCAAGTTTTTATAATGTCTTTCTTGATAGTCTAGTTCTTTGAAAAGATTTTTGAAATGACCCTTATTTATGTTCTAGGATAGTTTAATTGGCATTTAAGGTCTCTATTCATGAATGTTCCAGAATATATAGTTGTAAAATATCTGGTTTTTCTATGGTTTTAGGGAAGCATGGAATAAAACAGCTCTTTGCGAATTTCTTTATTTGCTGCTGCTGTGTTTTTGTTTGAGATAGAGTCTTAATCTGTGGTCCTGGCTACACAAGAACTTACTATGTAAGTCAGGCCGACATCAACCCTAGAATCCTCCTGCATGTTACCAAACGGTAAGACTATATGTAAGGGCCACCATACCTGTGGGATTTGTACTATTTTTAATTTACATTTTCTACTTCTGAGATAGTTTGGTAATTACAGTTTCCTGTCAAATCCTGCATGTGCCACAATGGTCTTCTATTGGGAATTGGTCTGGGGCTGCTATGCATTCAAGTGCTAAATTCTGAACCCCAAGATCTGGTTGCTCTCAGATCTTTATTTGGTTTTCCTATTGCCTGTTCTACATCCTGGTGCACTTAGAATCTTTATCCTTTGAATCAGGTAACTATAATTCTTACTAATTTGACAATTTTCTCAACAAAAAGTCACCTGTAGACATATGTAAGAGTCACCTATAATCATTTATATCTTCAGATAAATGAATTCCAGATTTTTCTTTCCGATGCTGGGTTTTAACAAGGACAATGGAGTTAAGAAATCCCTTGAGTCCTGGAGAAGGAGCTGAAGGTGATGTGTGTGATGGGGTTAGGAGGAACGGGAGGAGGTAGTAAGAGTGCTTATTCTCACAAACATAATATGTTCCCACAAAAACCATAGAAACAAAACACATTAAAATTTGTTGAAAAAGTGTTAAAAGACAAGAGATTCAGCTATGCAGATTAAAAAAAGCACGGATCTGTTCGTCCCAACAATAGAAATAAAGCTGAAGTGGACTGTCCCCAGAGGGAAGCTGCTAACTAGCCAATCCAGTTCCCAGTGAAGGAGTTCTATCCACCCACATTCTCGCAAGAAGGAAGAGAGGGGAGGACCAGGCAATGTCCTTGACAGTCCAGTGTCCACTGCAGCAGAGTGCTTCTGCCTACACTGTGTTCTCGTTGCTCGTCCTAACAGACACAAACATCACCTGTGATTTTAAGGTTCTTCTGTAAACCTTTCTCAACTCACTCCTCCAGAACCTTGTTTATTAGACTTCCTTCCAGGCCGATATTCTCCTGCCCAGCTACAGACAAGTGTTTCTGATTATTAATTCAGAATTCATCTTACATATCCTCACCTTTTTTTAGGGACTCTCTCCAGGTCTAGGACTTGATCATTCCATGAGCCAGTTGCAAAACAAACAACTTGAAAAACCTCACAGGCGTAACACAGTAAAGGTTTATTTCCTACTCACGGCACAGCTTAGTACACAATAAAGGTTTAGTCCCTCTTCACAGCACAGTTTAAGACACGATAAAGATGCGGTTCACATTTGTATCATGGCTTAATACACTATAAAGGTTAGTTCGAAATCCTGTCAGAGTCGCATGCGGGCTGTGTGGTGGGATGGAACAGAGTCAGCATTTTTCCTTCTAGTTTCTGAAGAGTCTGGGCTCTGTGCAGTCCCAGCTCCATCATCTCTGCATCTCAGAGTTTCTACTGCACCGTCAGATGAGTCAGGTATCTCTGGCCTGCAGATGAGCAAGGGCGGTGATGAATGGCAGTCTTTCAGAGCTGAAGGCAGTAAAAGTACACACGCATCCCACACACCTTCTTCTGGTGGAAACTACGGCTGTCCCTATGTATAAAAGACATTGGGAAACGCAGCCCAGTTTTGTGTCCAAGCACAAGGAAACTGTTTTAATGGAAACATTGCATATATGGTCATAGGCAGCCTCTCTCTGCCTGCCCACACACGGTTAATGGGATGTATGCTAAGTCATTGAACATTTACTAAATACCATGATGTGTCAGCCGCTGTGCTGTGCTCCATGGATGTAAATAAGTATCTTGCCTATGTAGTCTTTCAAACTGTATATGTATGTGTGTGTGTGAGTATGTGTGGTAGTTTGAATAGGTATAGTCCCCATTGTAGGCTTGATTTTTCAAAACCTAGTTTACCAAGGGTTCTAAAATGCTTTGATCCCTCCTTATAGCCCACTGTCCAAAGGCAGGAGAAAAGATGGTAAATAGGACAATGGGATGTGGATATGTTTAGAGGTAGTTCTCTGGGGTAATTCCCACCTCTGGTTTTCAGAATACCAGCAGTCTAGTTCAGTAGTGTCAGGAAACCGAAACCGAATCAGCAGCAGGGTACAATCCAGCAGAAACAGTCAGGCCTCCGCTATATAAGCACAGGCAACCAGAACTAGCAGGGACACCAGAAGTCCTCTGCTGTGCCTCTCTCAATGAAGCAAAGACACAAGACGAATGAAACCTTGCAAGAGTAGCTCTGTGGGTGTCCCATCACAGTCTGTTGAGACCTACTTATACTCTTTCAACATCCCAAGTTCTCTCATGGGTCTTGCTTCAGCAAAACATCACCTGAGTCTGCATCACAGGACTCAACACACCATTTCCACTTCATCCCATGGACTCATACGTTTGAATGTTTGTCCATACGAGCGGCACTCTCAGGAGCTGGAGGTATGGCCCTCTTGGGGTCGGTGTGGCTTTGGTAGAGGAAATGTGTCACTATGGAGTCAGGATTTAAGGTCTGACTAAACCTCTGAAACTGTAAGCAAACCCCAATTAAATATTTTCCTTTATGAGAGTTGCCTTGGTCGTGGTGTCTCGGCACAGCAATAGAAACCCTGAGATAGTGTACACATATAAAAAAAAATTATTTTTCTACGGAAATAAGGAAAAGTTCTAGTTTGGTTTTTATTGTCGTGAGAAACGCCATGACTGAAAGCAAGTTGGAGGGGGAGAAGATTCCTGTCATCTTACAGCTGACAGTCCACCATGAGGGGAAGTCAAGTTAGGAACAGTCAGGCAAGAACTAAAGCAGAGGCCACAGAACACTACTGACTGGCTTATTCTGCATGCTTGCTTCGTTTACTTATACATCCCAGAACCACCTGCCTAGAGGCTATACCTCCCATAGTGGGCTGGGCCCTTCCATACCAATCACTAATCAACAAAGTAGCCCCACAGACTTGCCTACAGGACAACATGATGCAAGCATTTTTCCAGTTGAGGTTCCCTCTTCCCAGTTTACTCACACTGTCTCATGCTGACAAACACACACACACACACACACACACACACACACACACACACACACATCCCTACAGAGTATAAACCTAAATCAAGAAAATAAAAACTAACTATGAGAAAATGAATAAACGTACATTTTGATTCTTTAAAAAGACAAAGAGAATTCATACAATCTTAGCCAAACTGCTCAGTGAAGAAAGAGATGAGTAACTGTGAGGATTGGAAATGTCCAAGTATCGCTGTGTAGCCTGCAGACAGTTAGGTGATGGGATGTTATAATCAATCCTTGCCAGTAAGTTCAACAGTTTACATGAAATAGACCAATCAATCAGAGAAAACAAAAACCTTTCCCCCAAATGACACAGTGCAAAGTAGATTGTTTTAAAAAACTATTAGGAAATAATGCCAGCAAGCAACCTTAACGAGTGTAGTGTGGTAATGCTACCTGAATAGCTGAATAGTCTTCCATCTGCTAGAAGCTTATTTATTATCAGGAAAAGGTCTTGTCTCACTGACATCCAAATGTTTTGGGGAGGAATGCTTGCTCTCATGTGACCCATGGAGAAACTGAAAGAAAAGGAAACACTTTTCAAGAACACCATTGACAGGAAAAAGTGACACGTATCATAACCATGCAAGGCCAGCAGGTACCATGTGGAAGAAGGCATCTAGTGAGTGGTAGGCAAGCCTGAGCTACACTGTGGCCTTGTCTTGAAAATTAAAACTTAAAAAGAAGACAGAAGGACACTAAAAGCAGAATGAAGGGAAGATTATAAGAGAGAGAGAGAGAGAGAGAGAGAGAGAGGGAGAGAGAGAGAGAGAGAGAGAGAGAGAGAAAGAGAGAAAGGAAGAAAATACAGATTAATATTCCTAATTACATAATAAATACCATGCATGTTCTTTAACAAATACTATAATTTAAGTAAATTCTCCATTATGTATTAAAAGTGAGAGTATGACTAAGTTAATCCAAGTAGTACAAGAAATGAGACAGAGAAAAACCAAACCAAAGCCACAGAGCAAACCAAGACCATGAAGTAACTTGATATAAATAAATCCAAATGCAAATAATTATAAATGGACTGCAAATGCAAATGAACATAAATGCACTAAAAGTTTTAAAGACCAGACTATCAGAGTAGATTACAAAATAACAGTCACCACCTTGTAGCATTTACTGTCTATAACAAAGCAGAAAGGTTGAAAGAACTGGAGCAAAATTATCCATGCAGATAAAAGAGACTGAGCTGGTATGACAGATATTAAAGCAAAAGGCATTGGAGGAATTTATAACAAGGAACCTTTGACAATTCTAAATATTCCGTGCATGTGATGATATGCATCCTGAGCATGTAAGGCAAAAATTAATAAAGTTTCCACAGAGAAATCAAAAAAAAATACTGGATAATTGCCTTGTTCTCATTTTTAAAACATTGATGCTATTAATGAGTCTATTAACTTGTTGGTTTTTAAATCATTTTAGAACAATCATGGATAATGCCTACTTAATACAGCCATGGTCAGGAGCCTGCATTCCCCTCTGAGAAGGACCTGGGAGAGGGCTGGCTTGGTAGAGAACCCTTCCATTGGGTCTTGGTCTGGTCGCCACGTTTTCATAAGACTTTTCTTCTTCGGCCGCTAGATTGCCCTGAAATTATCTGAAGTCTTAGCCTTTGAAGCAAGCAGTGTTGCAACTTGATTGAAACACGTCAAGGAGCAACACTGTCAAGGAAGTGAAATGTGCAGAATTTGTCTCATTATTATAATTTTTAACATTTTTTCTTTGTTTTCATTTTGGGGCGTCATCTTCTGTTTTTGTAAAGCGTGCTCTCGTACACAGCCAGATCTAGCCTCAAACTCCCTGTAGATGACGGGGAATGGTCTTGAACTCCTGAACTGCCTGCTGCACTCCCCAAGTGCTGAGATGTGAACTATCACATCTGACTCACTTTTAATCTTTTTATTATTCTTTCTATATTTGCTTTGCTGCTATTAGTTTTGTTTGACAGTAAAATGAGGATGAGATAGAAGCTCCAAGACAAGCAGATGGGCACATTGGTAAAACCCATCCCTCTTGCTTCTGTCCCCCAAACCCCAGGTCTAAACTCTAGAGGCAAGCCAGGTTACCAAAAAGAGGTCCTCAATCATCACTCCTCACTTTGATCCTGTTTCTCTGTGCTGGACTTATTCTAAGCACTCACCCTTATCAGGTGTTAGAGTATCACATTCTTTTTAATTTCCTGCAAAATACCTATTGTATAGGGTATAGGGCAGTTTATCATGCTGGCAACTTCTATAGGTGGGTTCTGGTCATTTGCTATCCTAAAAAGTGTTACACCTTTCTGTGTCTACTTTTGTGTACTTGCCAAGTGAATCTTAAGACTAGATCCTTTACAGTGAGTGAGGTTCTATTCCCACAAGCCACCACTGATGGACAGAGGACATGCCTGTGGGTTGGAAGAAGGCAACTATTAATTTACACCCAGTATTTACACTATTTGTGATGCGTGAGTCTGAGTAATTTATTTCACTTGACTTTGTTTCTCTGTTGAGGAGGATGAAGGAAGAAGAGAAGGTATAGATGGAAGAAAGGAAGAAGACGGGAAGAGGAGTAGAAGGCAGGGTTCGAAAGTTACAATAAGGCCTTCATGCAGGTCCTCCAACAACTGGAGCAGGGGCTGTCCCTGACTCTGTTGCCTGCCTGTGGATCCTGTCCCCCTAGCTGGGCTGCCTTGTCTAGTCTCAGTGGAAGTGGCTGTGCCTAGTCCTGAAGTTATGTGAGGTGCCATGGTGGATTGGTACCCAGAGGGGGACTTGCCACTTCTCAGAAGTAAAGAGGAGAGGTTGGGGGGGGGGGCGGCTGATGTGGGGGGGGGGGGGTGAACCAGGAGGTAGGGGGAGGCTTCGATTGGGATGTTAAAATGAATAAATAAATAAATAAATAAATAATAAATAAATGGAGGTGGGGAGAGATTTACAATAAGGCCAGTGTAGCTCTCTGTTAAACCTGATTGGAGACAAAAATTACAGTTTAGGAGACTCTAAGACCTTCCCAGTATTCTTGTGAATCCTTGTTCTTGCTTCTTACCTAGTTTTCCTCCTCCAGGTAGCCCACCTATGTACACTATCTTTATTCTGCCCTACATCAACTCTGGCTCCACCCAACCATGATGCCTGCAACAGTCTCAAATAATCAGCATGAAAATTCAGACACCGCATGAGGGGAAAACACCACAGGTCAGGGTCGGTTCAAACACCTCCAAGTCTCTGGCCACATTGTTACCAGCTTTAGTTGATCCCCACTCCCACCCCTCTCCCTGCTTCTCCCCACCAGCACCCACCCCCACCCCCACCCCGTCTTCAGCTCTGGTTTGGCTTTGTGTGCGGTGCTGGAGGTAGGAATTCATGGCTCAGAAAAAGAAAAGTGTGCAGGAGGGCTTGAGATGTACAGCTCAGAGGCAGGTCTTCTACACGAAGGGCTCTGGTTTTCGCTACTCTAGCACCGGGAAGGCGAGGCAAACAATGTGAACAAGTTACTTTAATGGGGCACAGGCATCTTATTTTGATGTTCATGACTAAATCACTACATCTGTAGGGAGAAGTTCTACAAATGCTCACACTCAATGGTTGTTAAAAGAGCTGCGCCCCCTTGCCTGGCAATGGTGGAACGCGCCCTTATCCCCAGCACTTGGCAGGTAGAGTTGGGCAGATCTCTGTGAGTTCGAGGCCAGCCTGGTCTGGCACAGGACAGCCACGGTTACACAGTGAAACCCTGTCTCAAAACAAAAACAAAAACAAAAAACAAAATCAAATAAATAAAGCAGTTCCCTTGAACCCTGACCATAATGAACTACTGAAATCTGTATTTTTAGTATTCTGATAGGTGAAAAGTAATTTCTCACCATCATTTTAATAGCTTGGGATTCAGTATCTTTTTAAATTACTGTAAAAATTAACATATTACATATATATTATAAAGTATATGATATACAAATAATTGATATTATATACATTAATATACTTTCTAAAAAATTATTTATTCAATTTACATCACAATATCAGCCCCCTTCTCCTTCCAGTTCCCTCTCACGTAGATCCTTCCACATTCCTCCCTCTTCAACCCTACACACACTACACCCCCGACATTAATATACTTTTAAACACACTGTATATATAATGTGCCTACAAACATAATGGCAAGTTAGATAAGTGTATATCATTTAGATAAACAGGTGTATTATCAAAACAGTGTATACTTTCTCTTAATGTGGTGAAGTTCCATGAGAATGGCCTCCATTGGTTTATGTATTTGAACACTTGGCCCCAGGTGGTAGCGCTGTTTGGGGAAGTTATTGAATGACTAGGCGGTGGAGACTTGCTGGAAGAAAATCAATTCCTTTCTCCTCCCCTCCGCCTGCCTCTCTCTAGCCTTCCTATGTGGGTAAAAATGTGACCAGCCAGCTTTGTGCTCCAGCCACCAAGCTTATCAGCCACCATGACTTCCTTGCCATTGTGGATTCAATCCATTGAGAACTATAAACCATAAAAAAAAAAAAAAAAAAAAAAAAAATCTTCTTACCTAATCTGCCTTTAGTCATTTTTTTAATCACAGTAACAGGAAGATAATTGATATCTAGCTAACTGTCTCTATTTTGTCCTAGAAAATTTGCTACTGTGAATTAGTTAGACTCTCGGGGTATTTATTTGTATTTTATAAAACACATGTACTCTCAAATTATATATATATGGATATTGTATATAAATATTTCATTTGCTTGTTTTAGTACTTTCCATAGTATCCTATTATATATGTGTGTGTGTATATATATAATTTTTAAAATATATAAAATATAGTTTTATATATTTCCCTGCAATGTGCTCTTTATTCTTAACATTATTTTCTGAGAACTCCCTCATACTATTTACATAACTCAAAGTAACTCCATTGTTTAGTAGTTTACTGAATGAATTTATCACTGTGTATAGATCCACCACTGATCTCCATTTCCTCCTTTGGACAATATGACTCCAAACACTCTTGCTGATGACTCAACAGCACGAGTGGATACACTGCCATCGCCCTGGGAGTGGATGCAAAGGCCAGACGGCTTGGGTTCTTTGACTTCAGCACATGCGTGCTGCCAGCTTGGTTCAAGTTTGCAGTCTCATAAGGAAGCTGGAAGCATAACTCTTAGTCCATGTCCTTTCCAAAACGTGACATTAGGCTATACCCGTGTTTGCTATTAGGATAAATTCCGAATAGAATTTTGTTGTGGTTTTAATTTTCATGTCTCTGGTTTTTAAATATGAATAAGCGTGTGTGTGTGTGCGTGTGTGTGTGTGTATGTGTGTGTGTGCGCGCGCGCGTGTGTGTGTGTGTGTGCGTGTGTATGTGTGTGTGTGTGTGTGCGTGTGTGTGTGTGCGTGTGTGTGTGTGTGTTGCTCAGTGGCAGAGGATTTGCCTATCCACTTAGGGCCCTGGATTTGATCCTTGGTTTCAGAAGGAGTGGAACACACAAGAGTTCAATATATCTTAGACGTGAAAAAATAACTTGTATTTTTGTTTTATGTAAATTGCCCAATTCTCATTTCAGTGTTTTTTTTTTTAATTTGGAGGGGGAATTAATGATTTGATAGTTCATATGTTATTTTTACTATAGCTTCTCCAGATTTCCATGTTTCTTCCTCTTTATTTATAGTAACTATAGAATAAATATTTAGATTAAATTATGTATTTCTGTTAACATAGCCATCATTTTAAATGTGGCCACATCCAGGGGCAGTGAGTGTCTAACTGCTCTGCTGCTCTTGGCATTTTCCTGGCTCTCTTGGCTCTCCCCCGCATGTGAGCCTTCCCTGCCTCTCTGCAGAAGTGCCTCTTCAGGTTATAGAGTCCATGCAGCACTCCATGCTTCGGCTGCACTCACGTCGTACAGGCATGTACAGTTATATACAGGCTCCACAGGACATTTCACCATCTTTTAACTTATAAACCAGGAATGATGCTAATAGAGTTATTTTCTTTTTAAATTTTCATTTAACAACAGCTGATAAAAGTACTTCCAGGTCAAATTGTGTAGTTCCAGTTAATTCTTCCTGTGATACTTAAAAGTTTCGTTGCACTAGAAACATTTTGCTACGTAAAAGCCTGTCATAGAAGCTTTAAGAGAAACAGCAAAAGAAAAACTGCCTGAAATAATAATTAATAATAATAATAATAATAATAATAATAATAATAATAATAATAACAAAGAACTTGAAGGTAATATTATAAGATTCGTGGCAGCAACAGCAACCGAAAAACCTTTCTTGGTGGAAATTTGTCTGTTGTTATATATTCACCTTTACAACACAGGTGTTGGTGGTGACAAAGAGAGTGGGCACAGTCGCTGGAATGATAGTTCAGTTTGTACAGTGAGTTCTGATTCCCCAGTACCTTGAAAAGAGGAGAGGAGAGGAGAGAGAGAGAGAGAGAGAGAGAGAGAGAGAGAGAGAGAGAGAGAGAGAGAGAAGAAAGAAAAAGAAAAAAGACAAGCAGATTGGGTACATTTTGTACACATCTGCCATCCCAGCTCCGATGAATCTCTGAGAATCGCTACCCAGGAAGTCTAGACAAATCAGCAAACTCTGTTCAGTGAGACATCCTATTCCACAAAACAAATGGGGATGATTCAGGAAGAATCCCCGAGTTGACCTCTGGCTTCCACATGCATACCCAGACACTTGTTCAAGCACACCCACCCACATCTACACATTGGGGCAGGGTGGGGGTGCAGGTAGAGGGAGATGACGGAGAAGAAGATGCACTTCCAGACCAGAGAGTCAGGAAGTACATTGTACTCCTGGTTCAGTAGCAGACCTCCGGGTGGACTTTGAATAGTAATTACTTGTCTGGACTCTGGTTATCTCTTCTGTGAAATGGAGGCCAGAGCACAAGGAGCATTCCTGCGCAGATCAAACAGTTCTTAATCAACTGAAGACTAATCCAAAGTTTGCCAAAGCTTAACATTCACCAGCTGACATGGCGCCACCATGTGGCAGTAGCAGGAACGGTTTCGAATGCATTTTGTCCCTTCTGCCTTTAAGACTGATTTCCATTTAAGGAGTTAACATCATTTCAAAGTACATAAAGTGAGAGTTCACTGATCTACTTGTTTTTCGTCATTTCACATTTACATAAAATTTGAGGAATCACTCCATAGATAGGAAAGTTTTAAAATCTAACGTTGCTTATCATGTGTGACAAAACAGGAAAATTATGAGATTGTACCATAAATGTCTATTTCCAAAAAAATAGGGGGAGGATACAGCAGATTTATAAGCAATATGGCTAGAAAACTTTTCAAAATGTCTCAAGTCCTTAAAATTGGGGTTGAGCAGGTGGGTGGTGGAGCAGCTCTGGGTAAAAGGTTCACGGCATACAGGGAGAGAAATAGCAGCTGTTGCTGGCAGTATTACTGCTTATTGTTCAGGTGATACAGGGCCTAACAAGAGCTAGAAAGCACGCTATATCTAACTCAGTAACGAGATAGTGAACAGAAGCAAATTATAATGCCAGTTTTATTATTGTAGCGTTTATGTTCCTCTTATCACTTACCGAATAGAACTGCAGGACTGGAGAGATGGCTCAGTGGTTAAGAGTGCTTGCTGCTCTTATAAAGATCCTGGGTTCAATTCCTAGCACTCACACGGTGGTGGCTCACAACTGTTCTGACCTCCGAGGCACACACATGGTAAACACACAAATGCAACGGGCAAAAACATTCATACGCATAAGATAAATAACTCTAATTTTTTTTAATTAAAAAAAGTAATCATATCAACTTTTACTGATTTTAGATATCTCATTTTTTTCTTTTAAAGTCTCAATGTAAATAGCTTTATATTCACGAAAATAAATTCAAAGAAGAAAGTTTCCATGTACCCTATACCCAAACTCCTATGTTAGAATCTAAGGTGCCTGAAGCCTAATTTTCACAATTAAAAAGCAAATATTGGTTCTTTATTAGCAATTAAAGTGCGTCTCCTATTCAGTCCTCTGACTTTTCCTACTATTTCCTTCCCATGATTCCTCTCAAGCCAACTTCTCAGTCCCAGTGTCTTACCCTTCCTCATGCCTGTTTTTTGGGCTTCCCTCGTGGTTGAAGACTTGAGCATTTCTGCAGGGAACCGGTGCGGTCTTTGTCTGGCTGCACCTCAGTTTGGTTTGTCTGATGTCAGTCTCTCCACAAGATACCAAGTATTTCGAAAATCAGCAAGTCTTGCCACAGGAGATCACGATGGCCATCTAAACAAGGTGCTCTAGGGCGAAGCTTCTTGCAACCTACCGCGTCTTCCCTTGCCCATGCGCATTTATTCAACTGCGAAGCCCACAGTGAAGTGTAGAAAGACAGTCAGTCATCCCTGGAGGACCACAGTACTTAAAACTGAGGTGTTTCTGGAGGAGCCAGCCACACCCCCCACTTCCATCGATTTATGTGTTTAGCTATTTATATCACGAGGATAATGGGTGTTTATTTTTATATTTTGGATAATCCAATATAACATTTTTTTTTATTATCTTGAGTCTCATTGTTCCATTTCCGGCACTGGAAGCTTCTTCCGGCCGCCTTCTGCGACTCTGAAATGTTTCCATTACTCTGTACGCATTTGCTTCCGCCGTGTAACCAGCCTTTCTCAAGCTGAAACCCCCTTTCATTTTATTGAAGAATGGATTATAAACTTAAGATCTGGCCCCTAGTTATAGATAATATAAAGAGAAATTTGTTTATTTTTAACTCTGGGTATATTTATTTATTTATTTATTTAAATATTTTATATAAGCACACATTTTCCTCTTCAGACCTTGATCATCGTAAAATTGAGATTTAAAAAAAAAAAAAAAGCTTTGAGATTTTAAGAAATAGTCCAGTTAACACGACGTTCTTCACTCTCACTAACCGCTGTCTTGACTATCATCACTGTTAACACGTCTGTGTCTCTGTGGGTAACGTGTTTCCCGCCAAAACACGATTTCAAGATGAAAGCGTCCTAGAGGGGGGGAACCCTACAAATTATTTCTGCGCCTTTTCCCACATCATTCCTTCTCACTAAATCAGCAGCCAGCAGATTTCCCGTAAGTGACTACAGAGCCCGTGTGTGGAGGTATGCAGGTGTTTCCCTTTAGGCGCCTTACTGGAACACCAATGTGCCAGAATTGCCAGAATTGCACTTTGATTGAAAGCAGCGCCCATGTGTTGTGCCCCTCTTTGCATTTCCAGGACTTGCAACGATCCAGGGGTTTCCTGAAAGCTTGCTGGATGAATTGTAAGCTCCTAGAAATATTGTGGAGCAGACCTCTGGAATTAAAACATGTCTTAACATGTCTCTCCTGTGTTCCTGATGTTCTCAGCACATTTCAGGGAAGGATTTGGTGCTAATAAAGGAAAGAATAGAGGTTACGGTTGTGTTATTTTTCTTTTTCTAATATTCTCTTATCACGAGTCATGGTAAGGGAATCATAATTTTAAGCTTCTTTTCCACTAGTTCACTAAGGCCCAAGCACTCCTTTTAGGAAAGCTTGTAATGGAAACCACATTTCTGTCTGTCTTGTTGAATAAGACATTCTCCTATTGGATGGCATTGAGTTCAGTTAGAAGAAAATATTTTCATGAAAAATAAGGCTCCAATGATACGCTGTTTCATCCTAAGACCCCAAGGCATCATACCTTCTAAACTCCTGGGCTGAGACAAAACGGCAGAAGAAGGACAAATTACTCAGTTGCCTTTGAGTCTTTCTGTGGAAAATGTGTGCATTTCTATATTCTATCTTCCTTTCTGTCTTCCAGCTCCCTATTTAAAAGAAGATTCTCTTGTGTGATCTATTTTAATTTTACTCTAGATTCAGTGCATATATATATAAAAGGAAATCCATTTATGGTCAACAAGCAGCCCGCGTGGAAGTATTTTTGAAGCAATTCTCACGGCTTCACTACAAACGCCTCCGTCCTCCATCCACTTACACACTGGTCTGTCAATCTAATCTCTGTGCCTATTGCTATCTGGGAACACAGAGTGAGAGGAGAAATGTGCTCGTTCAGCAATTAGCAAGACGGGGGGAAAAATCAAACAACATATAACAGCAGAGTGGTCCTGACTGAGCAACAGAGAGTACCATACCTGGATGTGGCCTGATGCCTGGTTATGCAAAAGGCTACATATCCCAGCCTGGAAGCACAGGGCTGCACTTGTGAACATGACAGGCAGAATGGCCGAGAACTGAGGTTGATCCAACATGGCCCTAGGAACAAGCTTGGTTGTGTTTTTTGTTTGTTTGTTTGTTTGTTTGTTTGTTTGGGTTTTTGTGGGGTTTTACTGTTGTCTGTTTTTGAGACAAGGTCACACTACACTATAATGATCAGGCTGTCCTCAAACACAAAGGGGTCTGCTTGCCTCTGCCTCCTGAGTTCTGAGCTTATAGACATATTGCCACTGCCACAGACACATTTTGCCTTCTTAGGGAACCTTATTCCTCAATGATCTACCCAAGCATGGATACAGATGATGTAGGGTCTTTGGGCGTCCTTAATCCACAGTTCCTCCTCCTCCACAACTCATCCCAACTTGGACACAGATGCCAATTCTATATCATTCGCCATCACCCCTTTGACTCTCACTTCCAACTTGCAGATGAGAAAAAACAAGCAGAAAACTTAAACAATTTAGTTAAAACAGGTAGACCCAAATGTCCACAGCTGGGGTCCTCCCCACCGTATGCTACCTGCTCAACCATAATGAGAGCAACTGAAGAAGCTGTTTTTCTTCAAGGCTCCATGAGAAATGAGCAAGTGGAACAGGAAAGAAGCCAACAGTGACCAAGGGTCAGGGAGAGGGATCTTTGTCCAGTTTCTTGAGAGCAGCGAAGTTGGAAGCCCTGAAATTAGTCAACTCAAATGGGACACTGTTTGCCTGTGGGATATTAGTGGGTCCAAGTCAAACTTTGATGACTACAGAAGCTAAGACAAGAAGGAAGAGCGGAGCTGAGAATATTCAGATGAATATGAAGAGGATCAAGAAGAAAAGTATCGGTGGGACACATCTTTAATCCCAGCAGTCAGGAGGCAGAGGCAGGCAGAGCTTTGTGAGTTTGAGGCCACCCTGGTCTACAGAGTAAGTTCAAGACAGCCAGGGCTACACAGGGTACCCTGTCTTAAAACAATAAACAAGGAGAAGAAAAAGAAGAAGAAGAAGAAGAAGAAGAAGAAGAAGAAGAAGAAGAAGAAGAAGAAGAAGAAGAAGAAGAAGAAGAAGAAGAAGAA